>NC_047064.1:17831782-18131782 GCF_902459465.1 Asterias rubens | reverse complement strand
ACAGTACATTGTAGCAAAATACCACAAAGGAAAACTTAAGAATAATGGTGTCCTATTATTTGTTATCCCTTGTCATTTTGTCATTTGCTTGATTTTACTTAGTAGTTCTATTACTAGTATTATTATTTTTTCTTTCTTTCTGTAGATCATTTTGTACTCCATGTTCCCCCCTCCTTTTGTTATTCTTTTTGACAAAATAACCTGGTACGTGGCTCTTGTTATGATGGATCTATTTGTTTTTTAAATTGCCCCCCTTGGCTGCCCGTTAGCCAGGTGTATACAGAGCCAGTTTTCGTAAAGCGCTTGAGTACACATTGAATTGATCTAGTGCATGTAGTGGAGAAACTTGCCGTTGCTAAGGACTAGAACAATGGTACCGTACATATAGACCTTATCGCAAATACCAATGCGCAAGCACAGACTGTTGAATGAGGTGCATTGTGGGATATATATGGATCAAATTTGGATACCAGCAAGACCACAATGCACCTAATTCCTAGCTTTACGCGCGCGCCCCGGTATTTGCGAAAAGGTCTATGGTAACAACAAGCCTGTATAGTTGGGGTTTCTCTCAACTTTAGCCGGAATCCAGACGACTAGTGTCTTTCATCACTTTGCAGATGGTTTACACACTCAGAATCAAGTGACTTTTGCTGATAAGACTTTACTTTATTGAAAACGGTTGTTGCCAATTTGACAGGAAAATTACCTTTATCAAGACTCTTTAGATGCTGAATATGATAGAATTGTGGTGTTTTTGTGTGCTAATAAAACAGTTGCTGGCAGTGTTAGCATTATGGTAGACGATGTACTGATTTTGACCTTAGCAGAAGTTTGGGTCATCAACTCTCATGGATGCAGAGTTATTTCAAGCATTGTATGTGATGTTTAAATTCAATTGGTTTACGGTAAACACTTTTAGTTGCTTTGGTAGATTATGTTCTTCTGAAAACTTCATAAAAATCCATATTCTTCATATGTTAAACTATTTCTATGACGTCACTCTATTGTTGAAAGTGTACATTGTTTTTACGAATCTACCCTTAACCATGGAGCAAGGAAGAGAAGGAGCTCGAACGACCCGCAAAACCGCAGAGTAACAAAAGAATACTCTGACAATGCCCCTGTCTGACCAGTGGAAAAAGATAGGAGACCTCCAGCTGGACGGCCGACATAATCTACCAAGCAACTCAAAATACACTTGGTGTTAAATCTCTTTGTACAGAACGTGCGGTACCGCCAGTCTGCGCTCTTGCCTGCTTGTAATGTTGAATCTTTTGAGACAAGAATTGTGAATACACACATTTTCATTTACTGTTTGTGGTCACGAAAACATCATGGCATATTTGTTACATTTTTTTGTGACTTTCCGGTCACTAGCGGTGGGTATTAGCACACGAGGGTGGTTGGTATTCAATTGTGTGTTTCGATTTGGTGGGCTCAAGTGTACCTAATTTTTATCAGGTCTCAAACAATTTTTTTGTTTCTGTATTATATCCATACGACATACGACACCAAAGTTGAGTGGAGAACCAAGTGCGCACGCGCAAACTCACATACGCCAGGTCGCCCATTGTCTGTATAAGGTATGTGGGTGACAACGAGGTGTCGTTAAACGACCGCGGTACCACGGGTTCGACTTTTGAAGTCCCTTCGTTCGAGCCCCTTCTCTTCCTTCCTCCATGCCTCGTAACTAACGAGGGTAGATTCTTGCACTTAAGTGTAGATTCATTACAAACTTTATAAGTAAATAGTTCAACTTGAAAGTTGGTTGTTGTCTTTCCAAACTGAAAGATAACATGAAGTGCAACAAAACATGGAAATATGATGCTATCTTTCAGTTTACAAAAAAAACACTCTCCAGTTTAGACAAATCACTTTAGTGGTAACACGGGGTAGACTTTTTCGGAGTTAAGGAGACTTATCGCTACCGCTGAGTACATATTTTACATGCGTTACCCAACACATAGGATTAACGGAAGGATGAAGCAAAGTGTCTTGCTTATCGTCACAAGTGTCGCGGCTGGGGAATGCGAACCAACACTCCGGTTGATCAGAAACACCAGAGTTTGAATTCGGTGCTCTTTTAACCGCTCGGTCACGACACTTACAAGTTCTTGTGCGCCACATCATTCAGTGTTGTGCTGCTATAGGTGGGTTAAAAAATGAATAAATTACACAAAATAGAGTAATCGCTATCACTAAAATTCAATGTCTCAAATTTCCTATAAAGTCTGTACTTGCCCGTTTGGCGGGAGATTCTGCAAATCCGTAATAACGGATTGTTAATCCCTAATAACGGATTGCAAATCCGTTATAACGGATTTGAATTTGAATTTTTGCTGGCACTAACGGGCCTTCGTAGATTCAATCTCCTTCAGCCCGTGTTAACATTCTATGGGGTAGGGGACACACAGAATGTCCGGGGAGCAGATTTTCCGAGCACGGTTTTTGCAACCGCACGTGAGAATTGTTATTATGCCGTCAACAGCTGATTTTCGCATACAGTAGGCAGAGCTAAAAATGGACCCAGTCTTTAATTTCCTTGAGTAAGACTGCACTTTGATATGTAACACTAAATAAATATCTTCTTCAGAATGAGTTGTCAAAGAAAGTTAGCGACTCGTGGAAAGTCGGAATGTTTTACGTGGAAATTTGCGCCACTCTCTGCGACATGCATGGGACTGTAGGTTATAAAACTTCAGAAAGAAATCTGACTTTAATCTCTTTTTAAAAGCTTTCCCACTGCTATGCCAATTTCCTTGAGAAAGTAATTGCTAAACATTATGCCAGTCAAAATGTAATATAATAATAATCTGTCACATGAAATTAAATTCACCTTTGGTCTCGATTGTTTTAACCCGTATATAAATGTATTTGTACACTATAATAACATTTAACTTTCGCTGAGAGCAACACTATTGTGATTTGTAGCTAACCGTATGACATTAAATGCTTACAGTACACTGCTATGTCGTTTTCCTTGAGAAAGTAATTGCTAAGCATTATGTCAGTCAAAAAGTAATAATATAATTATAATCTGTCCCATGAAATTTAATTCATCTTGTATACCTTTCGTCTCGATTGTTTTAACCTGTATAAATGTATTTGTACACTAGCAGCTCACTAGCAGCCTTCAAGAATTCTCTCAAAACCCACTTGTTCAAATGATTCGCTTGCTTTTATTTATTCTTTGCTCTTTGTTTATTTTGTGTGTACAGCGCTGTGGTACTTTCCCCTGCACGCAAATAGGTGCTTATTTCTGAAGTGGTAGTGTTTGTCAGCTTGCTCATTAAATTATGATTAAAAACACAATTTAACACACCATTTGCCTCTTCAGTCGTCTGACTGACAGGAAAAACTTATTAAAAACTTTATGCGATGGGCATCATGTAAACCATAAACACATGCCGTTATGATTGCACATGAGTGTTCTTGCATCTGAAACAACCGCCCAACCGTGACTCACCATCAAACAACGTCACATGAGCGGTTATGATGAGCTCGTCGTTAGCATTCATTTGGCCGAACTCATAAAAACTAGCAATTGTTTATAAGTACAGGCACCGAGCGAAAGCAAAAGTTCATCAACAGAAGCTGAAGCAAAAGCAATTGATTAAAAATGTATATACACAACCTTTTGCATTGACTAATGGGAGACTTTCTGGGACGATAGAGGGCAGCAGACTTACCGGGTAAATCTATTGTTCTCAGAATTATGCGCATGTCAGAACTACGTAAACAATGGATATTTACCCGGTATGTCTGCTGCCACCTAGCGTTGGAAAGTCTCCTATTGCTTTTTCTCAAGCTAGCCCAGCAATTGCTTGGAGGTTCTTAATATAAAGGCGCTATTCATGTGCGATTAAGCATGCGTAATGTGGAGCTTAATAGAAGTAGTTTTGTAAAGGCTACATAGAGTTGTGATCAAAACGTTGTCAAATGGGATCAAAATCAGTGAAAAATCATCCAAATCATGTGCTATGATCTCGTAGCAATTTGTGTTTCAACTTGCTCATTTCGTTTGGCGGTGATATGTAGAACAGTGTGGGATACAGCTCAGTCTGGCTCGAGCTTTCATTTGTTTGTCTCATATAATTATACTTCTGTGTGGAAGAAGACTATAATTGAATGTTACATTTTGGTTTAAGAGTCCGTGGTGGAGTGTGGCGACAGTACGGTAGCAGCACTTGCTCAGTCGACGATGATATACATTTGCAGTCCCAATCACATTGCAAGTTGAAGTGCAATTAGGGTTAACAACATTATTTTTGCCTTTGCTAAAACACCACAACCGCACCACGCATGATCAACAATGATAAGTGTCACATGGGCGGCTTGATCTCGAAAATTAAAAGCTTGGATAATTAAGTGATGTAGCTTTTTGTGGCATCGCACCCTTTGTGAACACGTCACTTTTGTTCGACGATGATATGCAGAAACAGTGTGGGAATCATGCTCATGTAGTGGCTCGAGCCTTCAATTTGTTTGTGTGGAAGAAGACTGTGAATATTGACTGCAACATTTGGTTTGAGAGTCCATGATGTAGTGTGTACGGTAACAACACTTGTTCAACAGTCGACGATGATATACGTTTATAGACCCATGGAGGAAGAAAATAGTCTTCCTCCATGATAGACCCAACCACATTGCGTGTTGAGGAGCAATTAGGGGCTATAACATTATTCTTGCCTCTGCAAACACGACCGCCCAGGGGATCAACAATTAATGTCATAGGAGCAGCTTGTGAGCTCGTCAACTAATAAAAAGCTTGAATAAGTGATGAAGCGATGAACATCCCAACCGCGCCACGCATAATCAACAATAAGTGTCACATGGGCGGCTGGATCTCATGAATTAAAAGCTTGAAAACGTGATGTAGCTTTTTGTTTCATCGCCGGCGCCCTACGATCGAGAGCAGGTCACTTTTGTGCGACGGTAATATGCAGAACAGTGTGGGATGAAACTCAGTCAGTCGTTTGTTATACTAAATGCGATAGTACCGTGTAATTTGAGCAGAAGTCGATGATGATTTTGTCACCATATACAGACCCACTAGTGCAACTGGGTTACTGCATTGGTCTTGACTCTACAAACAAACTCCCAACCGCGAGCAGGGGCGGCTTAAGCTCGTTAATTAAGCTCGTTAATTAAGAGCTTGACTATCTATGTAATGTCGCTTTTTGTTTCATCGCGCCTTATAAATGCAAGTCACTTTTGTTCGACGATGTTATACGCAGACTGTTGTGGAAACAAAACTCGTCCCTTTAAGTTTTGATGGAGTTCAATATTGCTTATGAAAATACTATGTGAACATTTACTGTAACATTTGGATTAGATTCCCTAGTGTGGTCTACTGTGGCTTCGACGATATAGTGGTCAACTGCCAGACACTGATTATGTTAACAGACCCATCTGGAAGTTTACTGCAACATTAAATTGGGTGAGAATCCATGGTGCGGTCTGACATCAATGTAATAATTGTAATATTGCTCAACACTGATCACATTCACAGATACAGTGCGTGTGCAACCGCAATAATTTTAAAATTTACATTTACAATATGTTTCTCGCAGCAGAGATTTTCGTGTTTGCGGTGAGCCCACTTGGCCTTCTCACCAACGCCCTTTTCGTCTTTTTCGTTGTTCGCATCAAGTCCATGCGAACACCCTTCAACATCATTCTTTGCAACCTGTCGGTAGCCGGAGTCTTGTTCTTAATTCTCGCAGTGTTTTACACGCATTTCGGTGCCAGAGATGAGCCCCTCAAACGCGTTTTCTGTTTCCTGTTCGCCATCTGCTACGTAGCGTCCGGTCTTTTTGTGATTCTCGTTGCCTCTGAACGCCTCCTCGCAACTTTTACACAGTTCTCGTCCATTTGCCAAGACTCCAATGGACGCTTGGCAGCAGTTTGCGCTGGCTGCTGGCTGGTAGCACTGGCCTGTGGTGGGCTGATCAAGCTTTGCGTCTTGGTGTTCTTCGACAGCCCGTACACTTTGATGATCATAGTTCTCGTGCTCAGTGCATTGTTCCTCGTTGTAGACATCATCCTGTATGGTTGTACTATCTGGAGACTGTGCAAACGCCCGTTGGTATCACCTACCTTACAGCGTCGAGTTGTCATCAAGTTGGCCATCACCACCCTGATTGTCTCAATCTTTGATTCAACCCATGCCGTACAGATCATCGTGCACTACTTCGCCGAGGGGAGGCTGGATCGGACACCTTTCGAGATGTTTCTTTTGGCCATCAGCTCTGTCAGTGCCACCATCAACCCGATTGTCTACGGTTTCTTCAGTTTCGATTTGAAGAAGTTCTCGGCAAGGAAGATATTTTGTGAATGCTGCGCCAATAAGCGTGGATCAAACGGTTATTCGAACGGTCAGGGAACATCGGATATCAAACTGTAGTTTGCAAGGAAACGGTGTGCAAATAAGTGTTGCAAAGAACCAAGGATAATTTATTTTAAAGACACTAGACACCTTTGGTAATTGTCAAAGACCAGAATTTTTTTTTAGTATGACCCGTGTTTTTTAATTTTTTGAAATGAGAGGAACTCCATTTACGGTCAAAGAGAGATTTCCGGCTAGTGTGAACGCGATCAGGATCAGGATCAGATCCTCCCTTTTGACCTCCCTTGGGTACGAGTTCACTTGAATACGATTTCACCTTGGTACGTGTTGTATCGGGGAAGAGTTCACTTGGGGAAGAGTCGACTTGGGTGCCGCTTGTAAAGGGTCCGAGGTGACTTGACTTCCATATGATCCAAATTCTTCTAACGGGTCAACTTGTGCCACAGTCAACTCGTACCGGCTATTCAACGAACGTTGTAGTGCAGATCTAGAGGAGATGTTTGTGGCAAGATATTTCCCCTTTTGGGAAGGTGGCCTAACAAAACCCTCGTTTGAACAGCACCGGATGATAAAAAACTGACTCGATTATTGGTTATTTACCGTAAATGGATTTCCTCTAATTTCAAAACATTTAATAAATAAAACAAATTTAATAAATTAATCAACTCAAAAGGGGTTGAAGCCTCCGAAAAAAATCAAACATCAAACAATTGCATATTAATTTTCTCTAAGAATTTCTGTGATGAAAACATCCCGTTAACGATGTCAATGTGAAGTTTCATAAAATAAAAAAAATAAAACTAATTACCCTTATTTCACTTATTTATAATACTGCCGACTTCATCTAGTTAAAACTATATACCCTTATTTCACTTATTTTTAATACTGCCGACTTCATCTAGTAACGAGTTCCTAAACTGACTTAAGAGCACTTTTACTTGGGTACGAGTCCAGATGAATACGATTTCACATGGGAACGTGTTGACTCGGAGACGAGTTTACTTGGGGAAGAGTTGACTTGGGTACCAATTGTATAGGGTCCGAGTTGACTTGACTACCAAATGATCTGAATTTTTCCAACAGGTCAACTCGTACCACAGTCAACTCGTACCGGCTATTCAACGTACGTTGTAGTGAAGATCCAGAAGAGATGTTAGTGGCACGACAGTTCCCGTTTTGGGAAGGGGGCCTTCTAAAATCCTCGTTTGAACAGCACCGGTTGATAAATAACTGACTCGATTATTCGTTTTTACCGTTAATGGATTTCCCCTAATTTTAAAACATTATTTTAATAAATAATTTTTTTTAAATAAATTAATCAACTCGAAAGGGGTTGATGCCTCCGCGAATAAAAATCCAACGATTGCATAACAAACAGATTCATAACAATTTTCTGAAAGAATTTCTGTGAAAAAAACATCCCGTCAAAGATTTCACTGTCAAATTTCCTAAAAGAAACAAATCAAACGAATTTCCCTTATTTCACTTATTTTTAACACTGCTGACTTCACCTAGTTACGAGTTCACTGGGTACACACTGACTTGAGTACACTTTTACTTGAGTACGAGTTCAGTTGAACACGATTTCACCTGGGTACATGTTGACTCGGTGACGAGTTCACTTTGGGACGATTTTACTTGGGTACCAATTGTACAGGGTCCGAGTTGACTTGACTACCTTATGATCCGAATTCTTCCAACAGGTCAACTCGTGCCACAGTCAACTCGTACCGGCTATTCAACGTACGTTGTAGTGCAGATCTAGAGGAGATGGTTTGTGGCACGACAGTTCCCGTTTTGGGAAGGGGGCCTTCTAAAATCCTCTTTTGAACAGCACCGGTTGATAAATAATTTACTCGACTGTTCGTTTTTACCGTTAATGGATTTCCTCTAGTTTTAAAACATTTTATTAATAAAACAAATTTAATAAATCAATCAACTCAAATAGGGGTGGGGAGGCCTCCGAGAAAGAAAAATCCAACGATCGCATAACAAACAGATTCATAATAGTTTTCTGAAAGGATTTCTGTGATGAAAACATCCCGTAAAAGATTTCAGTGTGGAATTTCCTAAAGAAATAAATAAAACTAATTTCCTTTATTTCACTCATTTGTAACACTGCTGACTTCACCTAGTTACGAGTTTACTGGGTACACACTGACTTGAGTACACTTTTACTTGAGTACGAGTTCAGTTGAACACGATTTCACCTGGGTACGTGTTGACTCAGGGACGAGTTCATTTGGGGACGAGTTGACTTGGGTACCGATTGTACAGGGTCCGAGTTGACTTGACTACCATATGATTTGATTCTTCCAACAGGTCAACTCGTGCCACAGTCAACTCGTACCAGCTATTCAACGTACGTTGTAGTTCAAATCTAGGGGAGATATTTGTGGCACGACATTTCCCGTTTTGGGAAGGGGGGCCTTCTTAAATCCTCGTTTGAACAGCACCGGTTGATAAAGTCGACTATTTATTTTATCTAAGTCGACTTGAAGAGATAAATTTTGAAATTAGAGGAAATCCATTAACGGTAAAAACAAATAATCGAGTAGGTTTTTTTATCAACCGGTGCTGTTCAAACGAGGGTTTTTGGGAGGCCACCTCCCCAAAACGGAAAATGTCTTGCTTCAAACATCATCCCTAGATTTGCACTACAACGTACATTGAATAGCCGGTACGAGTTGACTGTGGCACGAGTTGACCTGTCGGAAGAGATAAATTTTGTCGGAAAGTCGACTTAATACTCTCAGTAAGTCAACTTGGCGAAATAAGTTATGTCAGCAAGTTGACTTATTGTTTTATCTAAGTCGACTTGGCGAGGTATAAATTATGTCAGTAAGTCGACTTATTTCTCTCAGTAAGTCGACTTATTGTTTAATCTTAGTCGACTTGGCGAGATAAATTATGTCAGTAAGTCGACTTAGTACTCTAAGTAAGTCGACTTGGCAAGACAAATTATGTCAGCAAGTCGACTTTTTGTTTTATCTAAGTCGACTTGGTGAGATAAACATATGTTGCTTAGTCGACTGATTGTTTTGAACAAGTCGACTTAGCTAGATAAATAATAATATGTCGGTAAGTTAACTTATACCACGATATAAGTCATCTTTATGAGATAATTATGTCGGTATCTCAATATGTGGGATGGCACTCCTGGAGCTCCGTACAATACAGTTTCTCTAATATTATTGTCATTATCATAATTTATGAATAGGGCTTTTGATACACAAAAAAATGTAAAGTATTATAAGTTTGATTTATCCCTTTAGTCCCTGCACCGCCCGAGTTTGCTGAAATCCAACTTCTCAAGATTCTTGCAGTAAATTACTGGAATCGTAGCTCAAATTTTAAAAGATAGCCATGGCTTATAATGTGTATGCACAATTGTTTACCCTTTCGGTAATATTTGATTAAAAGTACAAGTTCTCATGGGAACAATAAATGTCTCTCGTTAAACGGCTGCGGTAATTTTTATGGCGAATATTTTTGTGCACGGATAAAATGAACACAATAGCTTTTCAAGGCTTTTGTCTGGCTCAATGCTCATACTGATTAAATGCAAGGGGGGGGGGGGGGAAAGTAATTTTCGACAATATCATCATAAATGATGAACAGTTTCCTGTTTATGAGCGTTTTATTTTTCGTAAGAGCTAAATTATTTCATCATCATTAGCTTCGACAAGTCAACTGTGAAGGGAGAATTAATAACGATCTATAACAACTAGATATATTAACAAATGCGTAGGACCTACTAATGACTATCAAGTTTTCTTTTGATGTTCCTTTTTTCTACAAACACAAGCTGGCGAGGTTTCCTCGTACCGCATACAGTGTATCGCTATATGCGGCTGGGCGGTACAGTGGCTAAATAGTTATTTGCATTTCAATCAGAATGTTTTGTATACTTATCAAACTATCGATCGTCATGTTTTCCCCTCATTTCTATTCTCAATTTACAACTTCAACTGACAGACTCAAACCCGACCAAGTGCACATTAATTTACCCGTTTACTACTGTAGCGCAATGTCCTATCCAGTCAGTATAATGGAGATCAATGGTACAAACTGACTCGAGTACACTTTTACTTGGGCGCGAGTTTAATTGAATACGATGGAAATGGCACAGCTGCGCACAACATACTTTACGACATGGCGCAAGTTGCACACTTTCGTGAATCGGCTGCTCTCTGCGTCCTCTGTGCTGGCTGGCGCGTAATTATTTTTTCTCTTTCAAGTTTTGTGTATAGCGCCACCAATCTGTAATTTTGGGTCAGTCCTATCATCAGTGTTGCGCTGGCGACACACACTCGTTATTTTTATGCATGAGTGATTTTCATCACGAAAACAATCCGTAAAAGAAACGACGAAGAGTTCTGTTCTGTCATGAGTTTTACGTCAGGACACGAAAGAAGAAAGAGATGATGTACTTGTTCGATACCCAACAATGCCCCACTGAAAGCTGAACAGAACACGATTAGTGTATGCTGCAAACCGTGTGAGAAATCAATATTTATCGACCTTTTTTAGTTAATGTTACAATGTAGTTACGCTTCCCCACACACACAGACAGTGAGTGAATGGGTGTTGGGATTTGTGACAAGTGTCCGAAAGATTGTTCAATTCGAGATGTTACACTTTATTTTTTTATGCCGTGGTGATTCTACAGTCTGCGCCTGCTGTTATTTTGTGTAGGCAGCAGGTGGTGTTTGTAAATGTAAATCAACATCAAGAATTTATATAATTGTTTGGGATGTGAGTGAGGGACTGGCTGGTATTGGTAAGTAAGGAGGATCACATCGAGCATGTCGAGTTGTGTGAGTTGGAAAACCGAGTTGGTTTATCCTAGTATAGTAGTAGTATGTAGGCCTAGTATACGGATAACTTTCCGTATGGCGCCACCACTTTTTCACTAATTTTTACAAAAAAGGATATCTCATTGAGGTAAATTAGATACTAGTATATTATTTCATATCGAATGAAAAAGTGGTGGCGCCATACGGAAACTTTTCCTAGTATACTACTATTCTAACTACATGTAGTAGAACGTGTAGAACATCCGTATGGCGCCACCACTTTTTCATTCGATATGAAATAATATAGTATCTAATTAAAACCTAAATGAGATATCCCTTTTTGTAAAAATGTGTCAAAAGGTGGTGGCGCCATACGGAAATTTATCCCATCTTTATTTGTTAATCGCATTGCAGTATTATTATTGTATACAAAGGTGCTGAAGGAAGGTAGATTCAATTATTGTTTTTATTTTTGTGTGATTTTTTAAGATAAAAAGAAAGAAAAAAGAGCTACAATTTTACAATGGAAATCTTCTGCTTAATATAAGCAATAAAGTCCTTACTTACACGTACGTAAGTATCCTGCAGAGTTACCAACGTAATAAACGTTAACGTGAATGTTTTAGCTGACACCGTGTCTTCTGTAATTGCTGAGAAAATGGCTAAAAAACAACAATTTTTTTTATTTTAATTTTTTCATATATGTGAAGTCAATCCATCCAAGTTCAGCGAGGTGACAGCAGGTACCAACCACATCTCTGAACAGGGCATTCATGGTCACCGACACTCACGGACACCTGAAAAATGATTCATTTCATTGAATAGTTTCTCAGATTGTCAAGTGTTTTTATTGACTTCTGTAATCAAAGTGGACACTTCAGGAAATGTTGCAAGAAACTTTGACTACCAACCCTATTACAAGTAAGCTATCAAAGCTAAATGACACTACACTGGAGTATTCATTATCAAAGAAGATGAACCCACTACTGGGAATTCTTTAGAGAATTTTAGGGGGTGGGGCAGGGGTGGGGTACTTCTGTACAAGATGAAGAAATACAAATGTAATGTGTTAAGGAAGCAGTCTGGTGTTAAGGTCCATGGGAACTGGGTGGGAATGGGGTATTCTCCCCCCCCCCCCCCCCCAAACATGTATTCAACATGGTAAACAGAGTTGGGAGTTCATCATCATGGCAAATAAATAAAATTTGAAGGTTGAATGTTTCACTTAATTCATGATTTATTTCTTTTCCAGAATTGTGAGCGTCAAGCATGGCATCTCCAAAAGAAAGTAGCCCTGCTGTGGAGCAGCAGCAGCAGCCTTCAACCGGGTCATTGGGTAATGCCATGAAAACAATCCTTGCTCTGTCTGTCAAACCAAGAGATGAGGACAAGAAATTAGAGAAGTATGTTCATTGTTCCGGTTGTTATTTTGTGTTTTACCATTACACTTAAAGAGCAATTTTTGTTGATATTATGGCAATTTTTGTAAATGGCGCTTTTATTTACATTTATAATATGCTGATTATTAATTTACACCAATGTGGGTTAAAGGGTCAATAGGCTTTACATTTGGTTTTTGAAACCCTTTCCAATCCTGTACGGAGACAATATTAAAGTAATACTAACCATGGTTTTGTTTTGGAGATTAATCTGGAGTGACTATGTCCACGCAGGAAGAATCACTAATAGGAGTAAATGTACATTTATAATAAATACTCCGAGAAGTATTCAAGGCCTACTGGTAATACTTCATGTATTCATATTTGTAAGGATAAAAAGAGGCAGTTTACCGCAACGTATTTTGGAAAGTAAATTTTGGTATCGAGGATAAATTTACTATCATCATCCACGATACAAATTTGATAACACGAAAACAGATCTGATAATGCTACTTCAGTTTGCCCCCGGTCATAATTGCCTTGGTGTCCCTTGAAATGTTTCAGTCAAAATTTACATTTCTCTTATGGGGTGCCCTTTTCTACCTCCATGCCTTTACTAAGGAAAATTGCCTTGCCCTCACAGCAACAATGTTCTTGTATGAGGCCTGTGAATTGGTTACACACTTGTCTAGTTTTATGAGTTGATTTCTCGGCTCTTGAGAATGTGTTACCGCTTTCAAAAATCAATAATTCTGAATAATTGATCCATTGGTATTTGACTAGCTCATCAAGGCTTGTTTCCGCAGATTTGTAAGAAGAAGTGTAAAAAGGAATGTGCACCCTGTCTAGTTTTGTAAATTGATTTATCAGCCCTTGAGACAGGGCCTATCACTTTCAATACAGTCAATAATTCTAAATGATTGATTTATTTGGCTTGCTGATTGGGCTTGTTTCCACAGATTCTCAGAAATAAGTGAGAAAGAGATTGTCAAAAGGTCGGGGAGGGCAAGGCATTCATCAATTGTTTTTCTTCATAGGTGAATGTCATGTCCAGACAGGGTTCAGAAGGACTCTGGACACTATTGGTAACTGTCAAATCCCGTCTTCCACTTGGTGTATCTCAGCATATGATATGCGTTAAAATAACAAACCTGTGTAAATTTCAACTCAAGTGGTCGTTGAAGTTGCGGGATGATGATGGAAGAAAAAGCACCCTTGCCACACAAAGTTGTGTGTTTTCAGATGCTTGGTTCCGGGACCTTAAATTTGTGGAAAATTACTTCTTACTCGAAAACTACCAGGTGCTCAAAGGAAGCCCTTTGTAACAATGTTTTATACTATCAACAGCTCTCCATTGCTTGTGACCAAATAAGTTTTTATGCTTACATGTAGCTTAAAAAGTACTTTGAGTAATTACCAATAGTGTCTGGCAGTGCCTTTAAAAGCTATCCACATGGTGTCCATCTAGTGCTGTTTGACTGGGTACCTCCATCATCAATGTATGTATCTAGCTATCACTTATCTTGCAGTCACTTTAGCAAACCTGCTAATTTGTTGCTAACAGTTTATGTGACAGCTGTCTTGAAATTACTTTTGATACTGTTGAAAATAAACGGGCTTTTAACCTTTGGGATTCAATTATTTCCTACATATCCTTTCTGGAGTTTGTTTTTAATTGTGGAAAAATGAAATTCTTTTTGAACTGTAAATAAATGTATGTTGGTTTAAGGTAACAATTATTATAATTTCAGGTACATGTGTGTGTTTAACTTCCTTTTTTTTTTCTTTTTAGGAAACCATCAAATGCCATGGCAACAGGGTCAGGTGTCGTGACCTTTGGGGTCAAACTAGAAAGTCGACTCAACATTAAGGATCTGCAGCATCTGAAGAAAGCCTTTATGGTGAGCAATGGAATCATGGGTTACATAATAGCCCTGAAAGGGATTTATAATGGCGTGTTTTCCAGCACTCTTTGTTTCGAGTAAAGCAAATCATAATATCACAGCAGGTCCCTGTCTGTGCACGGTACTCAATGGAAGGTCTGGGTGGATTAATGTCAGCAATCCAGCTGTCAGTCAGAAATTGAGGAAAATTCCAAGTTGTTCCAGGTGTTGTAGAAGTTCGAGATCGATCGGCCATCTGGGTCACGTGAAAAAAAATGATTACAAACTTTGCATTGCATCGATACCAAAACAGAAATGAATAAAGCGCTCACTCTGAGCTATAAACTCCAAACGTGAAATCAGATTATTTATTTCTCATCAAATATGAAATTTCAGACAGAATTATTTCAAGGGATGTTTTCTACTATCATCATCATTAGACCGTGCAAGTTTTATGTAACTCTGTGATCTTCCTGATTTTTGTTTCTTACCAATGTTGTAATGCTCCTTTAAAAATTGTTTTCTGTAAGTCTGTCCAGCATAAAAATGTGCAGTAAAACACATATCGTAACTTGGCTAGGAAACTGATTAATTTGTTCATACCTTTAAGGAAATAATATAGGTAAAGTTGTCCTGACAAAAAAACAACAAGAAATTCATTTAGCTTTTGAGAAAGATCTATGGTCCAAACGTTGGGCCATTAACTCTCTTTTGGTATTATTACCATTGGTTATTTTTGGTTGGTATTTTCTCAAGTATGAAAATCATAATTAATATTCTTGTCATCAGGCACAAGGGGACGGCTACAACAAGCGTCTAAATGTCAACAAGGAAGAGTTCTGTGACCTCCTGGACAGAATTTTAACAAAGGGAAACATAGAGGAGGTGAGTAGGCTGACATATTATGAAACAGTTTTTGTCCTTTAAAATTGTAAATTCAGAATACAATTCAGTGGTTGGACCGCAAATTTTTGAAAGTTTTTTTAAAAATAAACCATAAACCATATATTAGAACCATAGACGTTAGAACGCATTGAACCCATCCTACATGTAAGTAAGGATGAGTTACTCGTCCTAACTCGAGATAGGATTAATCCTAGCATTTTGTGAAATCGGCTGCAGGACTCAGTCGTCGATTTCACAAAACTCTTCCTAACTTAAAGGCAGTGGACACTATTGATAATTACTCAAAATAATTATTATCATAAAACCTTTCTTGGTGACGAGTAATGGGCAGAGGTTGATGGTATAAAACATTGTGAGAAACAGCTCCCTCTGAAGTGACATAGTTTTCGAGAAAGAAGTAGTTTTCCACGAATTTTATTTTGAGACCTCAGATTTAGAACTTGAGGTCTCGAAATCAACCATCTAAACGCACACAACTTCGTGTGACAAGGGTGTTTTTTCTTTCATTATTTTCTCGCAAGTTTGATAACCGATTGAGCTCAAATTTTCACAGGTTTGATATGGTTTTATGTTTATGTTGAGATACACCAACTGTGAAGGCTAGTCTTTGACAATTACCAATAGTGTCCACTGCCTTTAAGACTAATATTAGGACTTAGGACGAGTCCCAACCCTGCACTGTAGCATGCGGACCTTAAGATTAATCCTAAGTTAGGACGAGTTACTCATCCAAACTCGAGATAAGACGAGTCCTAACTCTTTGTGAAATCGACGGCTGGTTTGGGGAGATAGTCCACAAAACTGTAGGGCTCGTATTTCACTGGACCAGAGAATTAATTGTTTCCAGAGAGTAATCAACATGAGACAGGGCACTATCTACACAGTTTCACATTGTGCTGTTTTTGAAACAAGCACTAAAAAAATATTTATCAACATGTAGTTGTTATTATTGGTAAGGCCCTAATACTTCAATACTCAACTAAGTTGAAAGATGCTTGTATTTATTGACTTAAATTAAAAAAAGCAGTGAGGTATTATTGAAAGACACAAGACTACCGGATTTCTGCGGCAATGAGTTTACTCGACCAATGCTAAAATCACCGGATTTGGGCATAAAGGGCCATTACAGTTTTAACACGTTTCAAAATTAACTTGCATACATGTACATTTGTCTTTTTATTGGAAGCTTTCATATGGCACAAGAGAAACGGTAATATCTCACACCTAATTGCTGCCAATCTCTGAAGACAGTTTTTTAGAGTTGCTGTTGATTTTTAAGATTTAAAGTGTGCCTCAAGACTGACAGAACATTTGAATGAATGTTTGTTTGCACCAAAAAGAGCACCTTTTTTATATGTATACACAATGTATCCTTACTTGCACAGCACTCTCTGAATCTTAACCTTAGACATGATCTCTGGCTAAACAGCAAAATACAGGTTGAATAGAGCTTGCTGGCACCCCTGATGTATCGCCAATATAAAGCTTTATAAACTCAGATGGTGGAACGCTGGCACGTAAATCCAGAGTTCCGGCTCTACTTAAGTTTTTGTTGTTTAACCCAAAACAAATTTTATTCATCACCACTATGCAACATTTTAAGCTATATTTTAAAAACACATTAAGTTTTTGCATCGGGTCATCAAGGACTTAAAAACATGCCTATGAATTCTCTTGGAATAACTGAAATAGTAGACCAAACAAGAAAAAACCCAAAGAACCCTAGTAGAACAACAACAACAACAACAACAACAACAACAACAACAACAACAACAAGCATTTGAAATTGTGTCAATAGTTCAAGATTCAATGCATGCTGATCGAGAGAGACTGTATATCATCCAAAAATACAAAGGTTGCAAACACCGCTCTTGTTTTCAAAGATGTTGTCACTTTGGACAAATTTCTGAATCACATCCCTGTTTGTGGTGATAATTCTCCCTCTTGGACACCAACCAAACAGAACAAAAAAAAGCACCTTCTGAAATAGAAATGTATTCACAATTTTTCTTAATCACTTGATTGCACTTTCAAGAGTGATAAACGAGCACTAAATACCAAGAATTATGAACTGCTGTTTTGTTTTACCCTTCAAGAGCTGTTGGGAGGCGTAACTCGGGTCTAGAGTAACACAGAGGCCATGGCAACTCTGTCCTTGTTCTTCGCCTTGGTGCCTCTTCAAATTTGTCCATAGACTTTTAAGATTTACCAATGGAAGTGCCCTTTGCAAAATGAAAAGGCCATGTTCTCTCAATGATAAAATTCCTGGCCTGGTCTATAGGCAAAAGGTCTATTGCAAATTTGTTATCCAAATTTTTATTTTATAAAACAGGGTGGAATGAAGACAATCTTCACGTTGAATTCAAAATAAGTTTGCCCCATTCTGG
Organism: Asterias rubens; assembly: GCF_902459465.1. Lineage (NCBI taxonomy): Eukaryota > Metazoa > Echinodermata > Asteroidea > Forcipulatida > Asteriidae > Asterias > Asterias rubens. Next base: position 18,114,076 of record NC_047064.1, on the reverse strand, counting down.
CCCCTTGATTCATGACAGTTCAGAAGTGTCGGAAGGTTTGTTTTTTAAATCAGGAACGAGTACAGTATTGTTACCAAATATACTTAATGTTGAGCTGTTGAACTAACTTGTTGTTTTTTCTGCAAATTGTATTCATCAGTACGCAGATCTGTTTGATAAGATCGACGTTACCAAGGATGGAAAAGTTGATTGGGTAAGAAATTTATGATAAATAAACCAAAAGAGGATTTCCTTATAGACGATGTGACCTATGTTTACATTCACACCGCCCTCTGTTGAAAAAACACTGTATACGTCATGTTTCGCCGGGCAAAAAGACACGTAGTCATGGTAAGATTGCATACACTTTCTAGCCGGCTGCCAAAACACAAAGGTTTTGCCCGGCAGTATGCGCGCGAATCATGTTATGGTTTTCGTGTGTAGTCAGAGGTCACATCGTCTATAGGAGAGATGGTTTATAAATAAACTAATTAAATTAATATTAGAAGTTAATTTAGTTATGAAGTTTGAGTCAGTCAATCAGTATGAAACAATTTCCTTTTCAGTTACTGTCGCCCATCTTCGGTAACATTTCACACAGGCTTGCACTGTCATTAAATACTTTTAACTCTAATGTTACTTTCAACTCTTTGTTTCAAGTATTAAGAAGAAAAATAAAATGCCTTGATTCACAGAGTTTACTCATAAATCTGTTCAACTTTTTCCCATCTGTTTATTCAGGATAAGTTTGCCTCTCATTTGCTGTTGGAGTATGTAGAGAAAGACGACAGGGTCAAATCAACTCAGGTAAGGCAACACTTTTAATTTGAATTGAAGCAAATAGATATTTCAAAAACAATCAACAGTAATATTAAAGATGCTATGTCAGATTTTTTGCCCCAAACATTAAAAAATAGATTTTTTTGAGTAATGGTATTTCAAAGAGTATCACCTGCTCTAACGAACAAAAGTTTAACTTTTACTTTTAATGGTCAGGAACCAAGACAAAAATTTAAAACGTTTCTTATAAAACACATAAGAATTTGTCACGTGATAAAAACTAATTTTGAGCACTTTATTTCACTGCTACTAATAATTTTAATAAACTTTTTAGCAATGGCTCAAATGAAAGCTTGCAACTTTCTCAACCCCCATTAAAAAACCTATTGAATGTTTTGGGATCAAGTCGGCCAAAAATCTGACGTAGCATCTTTAAGTTCTTGCACTCTGTATTTTTCCCTCCTAGGTTCCACAGTGGAAGGACATCAAGATGTTACCCAGTCCCCACAAGGATGTCATCCACAAGGTGGCCTTCTTGAAGAACACCAGCCGTTACATTGCAATCAGTAAAGAAGGGGGCATATCGACGTGGGATACCAGACTCCATGTTATGAAGTCTATAAGAGTGAGTATAGTCTCTGAAAAATCGTTGGAAAAGAAAATCTCTAAACTTTTCAATATGATTTAAAAAAAAAAAAAAAAAAACAGAAAAAGTTTTTTATTTTGTTTTGCACACTCTCTTTTACACTGCAGATTATACTATTCCTCCTTTATTCAGTATTCCGATTTGTTTGGCCCTCAGGAAAACCAGTGAAACTATTATATAAACATATTATTAAGTAGCCTGAGCAAAATCCTTTAAAGCCAGCCCCTTTTTGTTCAAGGGCCAAGCATCAGGTGTCTGTTGTTTACCGAGTGCTGTGTGTAATAATAAAAGGCATGATATTCTTCTTACTTCAGTCCGATTCCGATTTTGTTTGCTTTTGAAAAAAGATTCCTGAAAAAAAAAAGCCTGAAAAGTCTATTACAGCCTACACCATGTGTACACGTAGGCCAGGCTTTGATAAAGTGTTCCTGCTTTTTTAAATAGACCAAAATAAATTTTTCTCATTTGTCTTTCTTGAGCAGATAAACAACGACTCTGTCAAGCCTAGAGATATGTGGGTGACAACATTTGTTGTATTGCAGAACATCAACAAGATAGCGTTGGCGTTCACCAGCAAAGAAATTAGTGAGTAGATAATGTTTTCCTGGCGTGTCTTGGTCGAGCGGTTTCAGAGCACCGGCCCCAAACTGTGGTGTTTCTAAACAGCAGGGGTTTCAAGTCCCTTTTGTCTTGTGGCGGATTAAGTGTAAGTGCGCTGGGCTCACGCTCAGGTGTTTCTGTTCAGCAGAGTGGGGGTTAAAGTCCCATTCGTGGCAGAGCAGCTTAAGCGCGCCAGACTGAAGCTCTGGTGTTTCTAATCAGCAGAGTGGGGGTTTAAGTCCCATTCGTGGCTAAGCAGCTTAAAGGCCCCAGACTCGAGCTCTGGTTTTCTGATCAGCAGAGTGGGGGTTCAAATACCATTCGTGGCTGAGCAGCTTAAGAGCGCCGGACTCAAGCTCTGGTGTTTCTGATCAGCAGAGTTGGGGTTCAAGTCCCTTTTGTGGTCGAGCAGTTTAAACAGAGTTGGTGTTAAAGTCCCTTTTATTGGCTGAGCAGTAAGAGCGGTGGGCTCAAGCTCTGGTGTTTCTGATCAGCAGAATTGGGGTTAAAGTCCTACAGCCGATTTCACGAAACGCTAGGATTAATCTCATCTCGAGTTAGGACGAGTAACTCGTGCTAACTTAGGATTAATCTTTAGGTCTGCATGCTACAGGGCAGGGTTGGGACTCGTCCTAAGTCCTAAGATCAATCTTAAGTTAGGAAGAGTTTGGTGAAATCGACGGCTGGTCTTGACACTTGTGTCCTTAAGCAGTAAGAGCAGTAAGAGTGATGGGCTCAAGTTCTGGTGTTTCTGATCAGCAGAGTTGGAGTTCGAGTCCCGGTCTTGACACTGTGTCTTTGAAAGCAAAACACTCAACCACTATTGCTTTGGAATCAGTTTCTTTAGATACATTTCTGTGTTGTGTATGTGGCCATGATGAACTATAAATTAAAAAGGATGTTTTAATAAATATCTGTCCCCCCTTTTCCCCTACAGTTTTCTATGACTTGAGCTCCAAGCTGGAATTCAACTGCCAGTACAGAGTATATGGACTTGAGCACACGCCATTAAGTATGGACCACTGGTAAGATTATCAATAGATTTTATTTTGTGTAATTTTGTTTTACACAAAAGTTCAAATTTGAGAAACAAAATGACAAGTATGGTTGGTTTTGATGTAACAAAGATGTGACTGAATTGGTGTATTGTCTGCTTTTTGTAAATTTGCAAGATTTGTGTACATTTTTTGTAAACTAAACTGTGCACTTTCATAGCGCAAGCTGATCGAAGATGTGAGCAGATCATACTTTGAGTTGGATGTTTTTTTCGTAGTAAGGGTGTTTATTATGCTTATGACCAAGGCCCACAGTCAGAGAGCTACTCAAAGCCAGTGGACACTTTCTGAACAGAGCAAAAATTAAAAGTTCACAGATTTACAAATAACTCACAGGGTTTACAGAAGGTAATGGTGAAAGACTTCCCTTGAAATATTATTCCATGAAATGCTTTACTTTTTGAGCAAACATTAAAACAATTATCAGTTCTCGATAACGAGAATAACAGATTTATTTTAAACACATGTCATGACAAGGCGAAACGTGCATTTTCTCCCGACTCCGACCGACTGAGCCTAAATTTTCACAGTTTGTTTTGTTTAATGTATATATAAATTGTGATACACAAAGTGTGGGCCTTTCGAATAATACTGTTTACCGATGTTCTGTGATTGCTTTAAGCAGCAAATAGTATTAAACAACTTTCTGCATAACTAAAAACGTGAACAAGATACCAGACAGATGATACATGTGGAATAGTATTTTGGCTGCTAACCTAATTCTGTTAAGCATTTTGTAGTTACAGGTAGCCCCTTTTTTTTGTGCTAAAAGCAGCGCTATGAAATTGGGTCCTAGTGTTGTCATGTTGTTGTTATTATTTTGGTTGTCAGGAGCAACCCGAACAACTCTAACGAGGCTATCATCGTTATGGGAGACACAGGAGGTAACGTTAACGCGTTCATGTTCACATCGGCCATCATTGCGCTGTTTGACAGACCTCAGCAGACAGCTGGAGAGGGTCAAGGTAAGACAGGTTTCTCTTGATAATCTCAACAAGGCTTGTGCATGTTTGCAAACACTTGGCCTGTTAAAAAATGTGCAGTAATATTCATTCCAATGGTGGAAAGTACATTTATATGGAAATGGCAGGTTTCAGAAGTGTTTTAAGGCAGTGGACACTATTGGTAATTACTAAAAAATAATTATTAGCATAAAACCTTACTTGGTGACGAGTAATGGGAAAGGTTGATGGTATAAAACATTGTGAGAAACAGCTCCTTCTGAAGAGAAAGAAGTAATTTTCCATGAATTTGATTTCGAGACCTTGAGGTCTTGAAATCAAGCATCTAAACGCACACAACTTTGTGTGACAAGGGTGTTTTTTTCTTTCATTGTAATCTTGCAACTTTGATGACCGATTGAGCTCAACTTTTCACAGGTTTGTTATTTTATGCATATGTTGAGATATTCCAAATGTGAAGGCTAGTCTTTAACAATTACTAATATACACTGGCTTTAAAAACCTTTTCATTATAAACCATTAGACCTTTTGTTTCAGAGTCATCTATGGATTTGACTTTTGTGTAAAAATACAATGACAGTTCTTTTGCTGTTTTCTCAGCAAGTTGACATTGTCTGAAACTTTCACATGTGACTTTTATTGAATCTTTCTTGATTATTTTGGCATTACACCAGCATTGTGCTGATAAAGATATTATCTATTGTGCCAACCCGTTATACTTACTGTACTTGATTTTACAGAGCAAGTGGTGAATGTGCACTTCAAAGATCTACTGAAGGAGAAATTCAAATATTGCCGGTTGGTTCGGCATAGTGGGCATCAAGAGTGGACCAGACAAGGTAAGTAATGTATGAAATACATTTTTTTTAAAGGGTACATGAAATTCTCTTGAGCTCATTTTAGACTTCCAAGCCATTTCCCCTCAGAATTAAACAACATGAAATTTCAACCCCACAATAACACAAACATAAAAGGCAATTTTCTCTCGTGATTTTATTTTGCCACCAAATCGTCTTTAGAAGTTGCACAACAGGCAAGACAGACATAGCCATTGTTTTGATAAAATCTTTAGCCTTTTTTTTTCATGGTGATGTAGAGAGTGTTTTTAATCTTTAAAACATAACATCTAGAATCTCCAGGGTGCTTGATCTTCAGACCAAAATGATACAGCTAAGCATTTTTGTGAATATTAATTTTAATTTTGGTTTTTACCCATACACCGATGTGTGTTAGCACTGTATACCCAGTACTTTTCTCGAGTCCTGTGAAAAAATATCACAGGCATGTTACTCGGGTGGGATTCGAACCCACGACCCTTGCAATTCTAGAGCAGTGTCTTACCAACTAGACTACCCAGGTTGCCCGGCAGCTAGAGGCAGTTCGAATCCTATGTTTTGGCAGCGGGTACCGCAACGATATAATAGATGTTAAATTTGCATCGGGGATAAAGAATATTAATTTTGGTTTTTACCCACTCAGTACCCACTCAGTACTTTCCCGAGTCCTGTGAAAAAGTTTTTGTGAAATTCATTTTACACGCTACTGGCTTTTATCAATAGAAAAGTCATGTGCTTAGAGTGTGAGGCCAAATTTCATGGCTTTGCTAGAAGGTAAGCAAAGGAGCAGGGAATTCCGTGCCTACATGTACGTTAAACGTATTTCATGGGTTATTACTGTAGGAAAATTTTGTTTGTGTGAGAATGTTTGCAAGGCATTCACTGCTTACACAGCTAGCGTAGGAATTTGGCGCTTACATAGACTGATGATAATAAGTGCATGTGGCAGAGCCATGAAATTAGGCCAAGTTGGTTTGAAGTTATTTTTGTGAGTTTCATTTTGAAAATTTTGTTTTGATTGGTTTTATTACAGTGAAATATGCATTACATTTGGACTGTTTCATCTCTTGCTCAACAACCTACCAGAATGCTATGGTACTTGGATGGATTGAAAAAGCCAGACAAAGGATGAAAACGTGAGAATTCCTCCAGATGAATCAACTAATAACTTATTTTACTAAACAAACTACTGTAAAAAATTAGAGTACCAGTAGAAACCGAACTGATTTTGGTGTTAACATATGAAGGTCATCTTTTCGTGAAACATTTGTGATTAACCGTTGGCCCATTCATGGGTGGTGACCTTGCACCTCAAACATGTTGGTCAGTTCGTGTGCTCTGTAAATACTTCTGCTTTTTCCTAATGGCAATTTGTTGTTTTAAATACTTTTTTTTTAATATTTAAATTGGCAGAAAATTGCTCAAACTCCTTTGCTGAGGAAAACATCAAAAGGCGAATATTCACAACATTGTAAACAAAATTGGGAATTTGCTTTAAAGTCTTGTACGTCATGAATACCTTGTATGCTGGTGTGTGTTTTTGAAGTTAGTCTAGTTGTTTCTGACACCTCAGCAAAACTTGACATGTTTGAATATTTTCCACAGGAGTTCCTTCAACATTGCTCAGGGAGTGAATGCCTTTGATTATCATGAAGGTCTAAACCTTATCGGTGAGTCTATCAGTAAGAATTTTAGGTTTTTGTGTTTGTTGGATTAAAGAAAAATCAAGGAATAATTTCAAATAATGTCACGTTTTTATTTAAGAGTTTATTTTTTTTATGGATTTTGAGGGAATCGCATGGTGAGGTATCAATATATATTTCAATTGTTGTTTAATTTGCTTTTTCTTGCTTCAAATAAAAGTAAGGTTTAGATTTAGAGATTTGGCTGGTTATGCTCTTCATAATGTTGCGAACAAAATTAATCTGCTCAATTAAAATGAAAACAACAAACTTTGAATGTTTTTTATAACAGCCACTGCAGGGGTGAATCACCACGTCTGTTTATGGAATCCTTATGTTGTCTCCAAACCAGTTGGGGTGAGTATAAAATTCTCCATTCACTTTCCCACATACAGCACGCCGCACTAATGACGTCGCATTTGCTCTAAACACCCGGCTGTCAGACAAACATTCCAACACTTGTGCTATCACCGCATCATCAGCGCGCCAAGACCGCATCATCAGCGTGCCAACTGCACTAGTTGTCTATCCCTTTAGAGACCATTAATAATAATAATAATAAGGACAATTTTATATTGCGCATGTATCCACCTAATAAGGTGCTCAAAGCGCATGAAAAGAAGAAAACAGAAACAAATCAACAGAATGAAGAGGGAACCATTCATTTATGTATAATCATCCCCATACACCCTGACAGATGTTGTTGTTGAAACAAATTGCGGGTCATGTTGGCAACTTTAATTTGAGTTTGGAGACTGGACCAAAACAATCAAGAACACTGGAGCAAATATCTTTACCAACCTCAATCGGAAAGTGAAATGAAAAAGAAACAACTGAATACTCGGGTCAAGGTTTTGAATCCCACCCGAGTGATTTGCCTGGGTATTTTTTTTTTCACAGAACTCAAGGAAAGTATAAGTACATGTATACTGTGCTTTTTTAAGGGTAAAAAGAACAATTATATTTTGTTTTCCTTATTATACTGCTGTTATTTTATTTTAATCTTGACAGCTGTTGCGAGGTCACATGGCCCCAGTCATGCACGTCCAGTTCAACCACAGCAGGGGCCAGCTCATCAGTTTCTCGAAGGATAAAGTGCTGAGGATATGGGATGTACAACTACAAGTTTGCCTGCAGAGAATTGCTGGGACTTTCCCTAAAGGGCCAGACTGTAAGTTGGAATATTTAATCTTCTGAATTTTAGATTGAGAATATTGTGTTCAAGGCATATGGTATTATAAACTATTGGTAGAAAACCACCAGATTGAAGGGATGCAGTTTTAGAGAAAGAGGTACATGTAGTTTTCAGCAAAAAACTTTGAATCTGAGAAAGGCTTCTGGCTTGAAGGCTTTGTCAGGAAGCTGAAAGCACACAATTCTATGTAAGGGTGTCTTTTGTTCTTCTTTTCATTATTTTTCTTTCAACTTTGATGACCAATTGAGCCCGAATTTTCACAGGTTTGTTGTATGCATATGTTCGGATACACCAAGTGAGGATACTGGTCTTCGTCAATTACCAGAATAAGGTTACCAGCCAAACTACCGTGTCACATGTACAATTTGTGCAAGTTGCAGACCTACCAAGCACCAGGCGTGCGACTCTCGCATTAGGTTCCGTTTTTCAAAATAAAACAAAAAGGTCTTCCGAAATGATTTTTTTTTCTTGGGGGGGGGGGGGGTGAGCTTTGAAAATCTCACGCATATCTGGCCTCTGAACTTGGCGTCTCTGAATTTGGTATCCTGCTCATTTCTGCTTGTTGGAAAGCTGCTTACAGTATATTTTCTGCTTGAGCAGCTCTATGAAATAGGGTGAGAGGAACTGAGCAGAAACTTGGTTTTATTCTGCAAAAGAAGGTTGGATTCCCAAGCCTACATCCGTATGGACTGTAAAAGGGGTAACCCTGTTTCAGCCGTAGGTGGCAACGCCCTCTTGAATAAAATAGTTGTAGCCCACACCTTGAAGTGGCCTTCCGGCCTTGTGTGTCTTGCGACTTGCATAAAAACAAATTTAAAGAAATGGAAAATCATATCACTTCCCTACCATGCAGTACCTTAAAGACACTGGACACTATTGGTAATTGTCAAAGACCAGTCTTCTCACTATGGTATATCTCAACATATGCATCAAATGACAAACCTGTGAAAATTTTAGCTCAATCGGTCATCGAAGTTGCGAGAAAATAATGAAAGAAAAAACACCCTTGTCACACGAAGTTGTGTGCTTTCACATGCTTGATTTCGAGACCTCAAATTTTAAATCTGAGGTCTCGAAATCAAATTCGTGGAAAATAACTTCTTTCTTGAAAACTACGTCACTTCAGTGGGAGCTGTTTCTCACACTGTTTTATACTATCAACCTCCCCCCATTACTCGTTACCAAGTAAGGTTTTATGCAAACAAAATTATTTAGAGTAATTACCGAAAGTATCCACTGCTTTTAAAACTTTTATAACTGTAACACCTTTTTAGTGGCAACCCACCTTTTCTTCCACGAGGAGCGTAATCGTCTCTTCATGGCGTTCAACTATCAGCTGACTCTACTGGAGATGAAGAAAGAAGTGAAAGATCGTGTTCTTAGCCATGACAAACCGGTCACATGCGCAATCTACAGCTCCACCTTCAGTCAGGTTAGTGGAGTTTCCTTATCTGCTAGCTTTGACATACAGTGTTTACATGTCTTTATTTCAAATGTCCTGCATTCTTACTCATTAAAACCCTTTAGGGACCATTCATTTCTTTATAGTCATCACAAAATGCACAGACATTGCTTATTATTATTGTTCGCATTTCTTTAATCAAAGTGTTTCAGTAAAAATGTCAACAGAAATAATATGACACAGGACGTTTTGTTTTGTGTGATTAGAAATCAATATACTATATGTTAACATGCTACATGTACATGTGAAAATTTCATATCCAGTTATGACAATTACGTTCTGCGCCTTGAACACCCAGTAGGGTGGATACATGCGCATTACAAGTCTTATTATTATTATTATTATTATTAAGTAGGTCAGACCTTGCGGTCGTTTGCAGATGGTTCTCTGTAAATATGTTTACCTTTGTTGTGTATATATATTTTTGTTGCCAAAAGTGAGCATGGTCATGAAAGATACACACAAGCGTACAAATACATTTTAGTTAGATCATCATAATGGAAAAGGCCCGGTGAGAGGGATGCCCGCTATCGCCTCAAAAGTCTCCCATTGAATCATCTTCATGTCTTAACAATAAAGTTCTAGATTGTGTTCATCTGTCTTCTGGTATTCATTTAGTGTTAGTCAAATGTATGTTATTCATCAAGTTTTTATCTAGTGATCATCTAGTATCTATTGTTTATGTTCTAAAGGTTGTAAGCGCGTGTCAGGGGTCAACTGTCAACATGTGGCTGCTGGAGACAGGTCAAAAGGTTAAGCAATTCCTCAATTGCCACGGCAACGCTGAAATCACCACCCTCGGTTTGGATCATAGTGAGACGAGATTGTTCACCGGAAGTAGCGATGGCACTGTCAAGGTAAAAATAGAATTGTCTGTTTGCGGTTTCACCATCTTGCTTAAGAAATGGGACTCTTGGAGTGTGTCTAAAAGGTCTTATATCATTCAAAATAACCAAGATGTAGAAGGTAGTCTGTTGAATGCAATCAGTGCGTCTGCATATGACTGTATAGTCCAATTTGTGAGCCACCCACAGTGGGACATGGAAACTGTCTAGGTACAGCTGCAGCTGCGGTCTTTCCCCTCTCTCAGGCGGTCAGGAGGCTAGCCTGAGCATCTGACGGCACACTTCGAGGCCCATGAGTTTAATACGCCAGAGTTCTGCTATTGAGCGTACATAGTCACCTTTGACCTGACATCATTTCACATGGCTTTCATGAGATGCGCAGATACATCTGATGTACTTGTGTAAGGACTAGATATCCTTGCGGATAAGGACAGGGGACCAGTCTATCATGAGGCCTGCTCTTTTATATGCTCCTCCAAGCTGACATGAGCCTGACGTGTGAGGGTGTGCCAATTATACCGATCCTGAGCTTTCTGTTCCAACTCTTTGGGATGGATGCCAGCGTGTTTGATGTTGCCTTTCACACATTCCTTGTACCTCTTATTAGGTCTTCCTGTGTTTCTTTTACCAAGAGATGTGACACTGAGGTACGACACTGAGGTACGACATGGTTGCCGGGAAAGTTCTCGGTGCAATATACAACTTATGTCACAGACTCGAGCTAGGACCTTGTTGCATAGACACGACCATATCTCTTTTTCAATTTTTAGGTGTGGGATTTCAACGGTCACTGCCATCACACTCTGAATGCTGGAATGGGAGATCCGGCCGACATCTCACAGGTCGTTGTCCTCAAAAGAATCTTTATCATCATCGGATGGAACAGGTATTGAAAGTAATCAATAGAAATTGTAATCAATAGAAGTTGTAATCAATAGAAGTTGTAATCAATAGAAGTTGTAATCAATAGAAGTTGTAATCAATAGAAGTTGTAATCAATAGAAGTTGTAATCAATAGAAGTTGTAATCAATAGAAGTTGTAATCAATAGAAGTTGTAATCAATAGAAGTTGTAATCAATAGAAGTTGTAATCAATAGAAGTTGTAATCAATAGAAGTGGTAATCAATAGAAGTGGTAATCAATAGAAGTTGTAATCAATAGAAGTGGTAATCAACAAAAGTTGTAATCAATAGAAGTTGATACAGATTTTTATTACAGTGTTTATTACCATCAGGCATGTCCGCAAAAATCTGGATTTTCTGAAAACCAAATTTTATTACAGTTTTATTAGTTCAGCCCTGATGAAAGTAAGACGATAAAAGATCTTTTTTATAAATAAATAAATTTATAACTAAATAAAACACCGTTCATGTACATTGTACAGAGTCTGGCTCCACCGTTTTTTATTTAAATTGCGGTGATTTTATCTACAAGCGCAGGCAGTGCGTGTGAAACATTGCTGCATCAAATAAAACTGGCACCACAGCTTGGAGGAGGTTTCACTATCAGGCATAAAGAATGGGTGGAAATGGAATTGGGTTGAAACATAGTTGACAAAATTCTTCCTGCCAAAGTCAATGAAGTTATCTTGAAAACTTTATTGGACTGGTATTAGCATTGTATGTTTTGGATTTCTTAGACTCAACCGTTTACTTTCAGACGACTTTAATTTTGTTCTTTACTTTGTGCATTTTTATCTAGGTGTATCACTGTCTTCCGAAACCAACAACTCACTCAGTTCCATGTTCAGCCCTCAGAGTGGAAAGGTGGCCAGGTATGGAATATTTTATGGAACGTAGTCTTTGAGAAAGAGGAAGTTTCTCGCCCCCAAATATTAAAAGACTTCAGGCCTTAAGCCTTTTTTCTGTGCATCTGAAAACACACAAATTTGTACAACAATGGTGTTTTTTCTTTCAATGTTCTCTTGCAACTTTTTATAAGCCAAAATTTTCACAGATTTTGTATTTTATGCATATGTTGGGATCCACCAAGTGAGAATACTGGTCTTTGTCAATTACCCAATGGTGTCCAGTGCCTTTAACTCACATTTATATTTCTTTAAAAAAAAATCTGTCCTTTTTTTCAGGAGCACCACGATGATATTCTAGCTGCTGCATTCAGCGCCCCGCACACGCTAGCCACGGCGAGCTACGACGGTGAAATCATCATATGGAATTCTGGGTCAGAGGTTGCTTCGAGACATCTCCGCCAACGATACCTGAAGAAAGTCGTCAAGTCAAGGGCAGGAACTAGATTGGTCAGTGTTTGAGTAATTTTTGCCACTAACATGACTAATAAAGTAGTTCATACAGGTTGAGTCTACAGTTATTTTCGCTTAAAGGGTCTATGTAACTTTTGAAGGACAAAAAACACAATGTCCACAGATTTACACTAAACTTGCACAGTTTGAAGATAATGATAGTAGAAAGCTTCCCTGAAAATATTACGTGCTGAGGTGCTGTAGTTTTTGGGAAATGAGTAAAACAATGTCATGAAAATAATTTTCGTCTCATGAGACGAAAATTATTTTAATCATTTACAAATGTACTTTCATGATATTGTTTTACTCATTTCTCAAAAACTGCAGCACCTCAGTAAGTAATATTTGAAGGGAAGCTTTCCACTACCATTATCTTAAAACCCTGTAAGTTTAATGTAAATCTATGGACATTTTGAAAGGTACCCAAATCCTTTAAGACCTTCATGCTACCAGTTTTAAGAAAAAAAAAGATCACAAAGGCAACTGAGTTTGCAAGTACAGACAAACATGACAAACGTTTGGGGCACCGGTACTTGAGCCCACTTTCATCGAGCTGCTTTTATAAAAGAACATAAATGAGCTTAGCAAAACAAATTGTGCTTACCACAATAAAGTAAGAACCAGCCAATATACCATTTGCCATGTACCATAGTGACAGGTATCCTGCTTATTTGTGCCGAGCAAAAGATTGGCCTGTAAGCATGTGCATGAACCTGGGCTTAGATCAACATGAAAGTTAGATGTTTACCAAGCCCCCTATGTAATGTCATGTTTTTTTTTCTTCGAATTTTCATATTTCACTTTGTATATTTGCTCTCTGCTCTCCATCTCATGGACGGCGTATACAAGGTCGTCCGCGCCAACTCTACGCAGAGTACATCGCAAGATTAGTGTCACCAGATTTTCTGCTCTCCCCGCTGGAGATTCGGAGACGAGCACAAGACAGGATAGGTTTGAGAAAGCACGTGTCCGCCTGCTGTGCAGCCGACTGATGATGATAATGATGAATATTTTATAATTACAATCCTATAAGCTAAAGTAGTAGTCCAGTCTAATTTCTATACCATCCGCCCTGGTGATAGTTAAAAACAGGACAGTTCTTTTCAGAACTGAGAAGTCTCCCGAACCTCCGATTATCTACTCCGCGGCAGTAGAATAAAGCAAGACAGTTCCCTAAGAACAACTCTACCTGGCAAGTAGATACACACATGGTGTTACCGCAAACCAAATATACATTGATACCTCACCATGCAATGCCTCAAATCCTATAGATGAATATTTTGTTCCTGATTTTTTTCTAAACTTCTTGACATTCTATACTTCATTTTCTCCCACAGGGTTTCAAGAAAGAAGCAACGATAGCCTCCATCGCTACAACTCAGCACTCCACATCCCAGAAGCAACCGGAAACTCAAAGCCACGCCTCCGCACTGTCTCGTCTCCCGACCAATCAATCAGAGACAATGGAGAGTGCAAAGCCACAGAGACCTGGGTCCAGATCCAGTGATATGAGCGAGGATGAACAGGTAGGGTTGGTTGTTTTGCTTGCAGGGTCCCAGGCCCGGAGTTACATGGAGGCCACTGGGTTTAGACGTTTGTGCCACTTTAAAAGTTAATAAGAATAATAATAGTAATAATAGACTGTTCTTATATAGTGCTTTTCTCGCCTGAGGGGTGTCTCAAAGCGCTTCTGACATTATTACCCCTGGTCACTGGGCTTTAAATCATTCCTTAAACTATCTCAGCTCCCTGGGGAGTATACAGCCTGTGCGCAACCAATCCCCGAACCATCTCTGCCCTCACAGGTACTCATTTACCCTTGGGTGGAGAGAAGCAATTATAGTTAAGTGTCTTGCTCAGGGACACAAGTGTCACGACCGGGATACGAACCCACACTCTGCTAAACAGAAGCATCAGAGCTTGAGTTCGGTGCTCTTATCCACTCGGCCACGACACCCCAGTTTTCCATAGAAATAACTTTTTTTTCACACTACTCTGTTTCCTGGGGTTGCCCCCAGGGATACAGTCAGCCTTGATCACACTATGATCATTCTACCCTATTTACCCCGGTAAATGGGCATGCCCCCGGGAAAAGCCACCCCTGGTCCGAAGTAGGGGTAAGCGGTAAACCCCCCTGGGGTATTCTTGAAATGTGCATTTGGAACCTCGTAGAATAGGGACACAGTGTGAAAGTTTGCCCATGGGGTGTATTTCATGGGGATAAGAGATACAGTGTGAAAAGGGATGTTAAAGGAACACGTTGCTTTGGATCGGACGAGTTGGTCTATAAAAAGCGTTTGAAACCGTTGGATATAAAATGTATATGGTAAGAAAGATGTTGTAAGAGTAGAATACAATGATCTTCACAAACATACCTCGAAATTACGTAGTTTTCCTGTTACCTCGTCGATTAACACGGTCGGCCATTTATGGGAGTCAACTTTTTTACTCCCATAAAATTAATGGCCGACCGTGTTATTTCGCAAAGTAAAAGGAAAACCATGCAATTTCGAGGCAAACTTGTGTGGATCAGCATATTTTACTTTTGAATTATCTTTCGAACCATATGCATTTCAAATGCTTTTCAACGACCAAGTCGTCCAATCCAAGGCAACGTGTTCCTTTAAGATTTTTCGATGGAAGTGCCCTCACCTTGAAATTAAGTGTCTTACCCTGAGGACAGAAGTGTAGAGACTTGAGCTTGAAGCCGCACTCCGATGACTTGGACCTCAGAACTTCAGTTCTCTGCATTATTTTTTAAAAATTTTTTCACTCTAGAATAATGTCATCATCACTCGATTGGTGTTTCTGGACGCCAGGAAGGGCCAGTCTGCATCAGGGGGTGCCAACCTTGTATCCTGCGGCGGGAACGGTTGGGTCCGCTTCTGGAACACGGCGAAGAACTCGCTGCTGGCTGAGTACATAGCTCATAAACAAGGTAAAGGCATCACGATGGGATTAGTAATAATGACAAATTCTTATATAGCGTATTTCACAATAAGTGTATCAATGCGCTTTTACATGAGTCCCCTGGTCATAGGGCCAATAACATCCCTTTAATCTTTCTCAGCTCCCTTGGGAGTATACAGCCCTGAGCTGCCTGTAAGGCACTTGTGGCTTTTCACACATTATCAACCTCTACCCTCCCAGGTACCCATTTATACCCCTAGGATTTGTTTATCCATTGATACCCCTAGGATTTGTAATAAACCATTCTATACTAACGGGTATGTTAAACAATTTACTTGCATTGGTGGAAATAATATTTGTTGTTAGATTGACTCTATTTTCAATGCTAGTACCTCGTGTAAGAAAAATAAAATTGACTTCTGTCCAAATTTGTTTTGGTTTTAAATGTAAAAACCATAGTGCAGCATTTTAGTACTGACATGGATTTGCACTGTATTGGTCTGTACTGAGTGTAGATATAATAATAATAATAATAATAATTTGGGGGGCTAATCATCCTTACTCGCAGCTAAGAGCTGAATTGCGAAGGACGCGGCTACAATGTGTTCCAGCAGCAGGCATGCAAGGGTGCCTTTGGCTGCCAGCCACATCAACCCATTATGACCACGGAGCACAGCCAAGTGTTTGATTTTTCCCGAGGGAGGAAAACCGGACGTTCTGGAAAACCCTCGTGGCACAGCAGAGAACCAACGCACAACTCAACTCACATTATGGCCCCGTCCGGGAATCGAACCGGGGTCACCTTGGTGAGAGGCGAGCGCTTTAGGCACACGCCAACCATGCCACCCTTATACACTGTACAGCTGTATGAGTGCCGGCCATTATTCTGGAGGTCACAGGTTCAAGTTCACCGAAACTGATTCTTTGTTATTTTCTTTTTCTTTTTCCTTTTTTTTTTTTGACTGTTTACAGTATCGTTTGTGGTGATGGCAGTGAATGAAAACAATCACATCTTAGTCACTGGAGACACGGACGGAGTCATCAAAGTCTGGAACATACAGGAGTACTGCGTATTACAATCTGAATCACTCATCACCGAAGCACCACGTAAGATTTCCTGAGGGTATCAAAAAAAATGAAATCACTGTTTGATATCTTATTTTGTACAAGCAATCATCCCTAGGTACTCTTGCTATTGAATTGAAGAAGCATCTGTGAGGAATAGGAAAGACTTGTTGCGAAAGACTTTTCATGGATTTGCACAAAACTTGTTTTTTCTTAAATGGTGTATTAGATGGTCACGGTGAAAAACGTTTGCTTGAAAACATTTTGCCTGAAATGATGAAGTTTGATTTTGTGACTCGAAAACCTCATGTTTGAAAACAGTGATAACATTTCACTCCATTCTCGGGACAGCAATGACAGTTTGAGCCTAAACTTTCAAAGGTTTGGTATTTCTTGTGTATGTTGGGTCACACGAAGTTTGGATACTGGTCATTTGCGTGTTAGGTTTGGATATTGTCTGGTACACTAACGTGTTTGATAACAAGTTACCTCTCTAATTTGAATTCCTCAGACTATAGAGACAGACAGGGAAAGCTTTTGTGTAGTTAAGTTCAGAGCTGCCAACACCCATACACAATTCTGAATGGATGTGTATGACACAATGTTACCAGGGTCTGCTCATCTGGAGGTTGCTATACAAAAGCTTGCCCTGAACCATTTTGACACAGCAACTGTCCCTATAGTCTGAGGAATTCAGCAGTATATTGTGACTAACAAGTCGTTGTACAAAACTTTCTTAAAATCTAACTCGCAAAAGGCTTATTACCAGAGATACCAACATACACGATTTGGGCGTAGCAAATACGATTTCGAGCCGTGACTACGACGCTACGATAATACTCAATAAAACACGCTAAACAAGCCGCCCAATATAATTTTGTTAAATCGTACAATACATGCAAACAACGATGAACTATTAAGTGGAAATAAAAATTTAGAAAAAAAAATCCAAATAATTGTAACAGAAGAGAAAAGACACTTTTAATTTTAGAATGCAGTGTTGAATAATAGCGGCGAATTCACTCGAACAATGTAAGTGTCTCGACGTAATGATTGATGCGTGCCCTCTCCCCCGCTGGCTGGCCGGATGAGTATTTTTACGCTAGTGCATTGCTGCAAGATCGTACCCATTGATCTCTATTACACCATTGGGAATAGTGCACACGTGCGTGGGGAATGAGGTTGTGTGTGAGCTAACGTGTCACAGTAACCTCATTCCTCATGTATCCACTATTATTGTGCCCACGCTGTCTGTACATGTACTTCATCGAAGCTTGGCACAAAAAGTAAGAAATAATGGCGGCAAAAAAGGAGACCTTCTGAACAAAAATACCTTCAACTGAGTGGCCTGTGAGATCTAAGCTAGACAGTTTCCATGCTTTCTTACTAGTTATTGTAGCGCCGATGTCCAGACAATGCCCAAAATACGGACACGTATTTTTTGCCCAAAATCCGGACACTTTTTTTTTTTTTCTTTCTCTCTCTCCCAATAGCTTGTTGTTGCATTTCTGACCATTAAAACAAAAACATTTAAGTAAGGCCACCCTTTGTTATGTTTTGTTTTAAACAAAGTCAGAAGATAAGGGAATTTTTTATTTTTTTTTTCACTGGCCATTATAAACATTTGTAGCTGTTCTGGTGGTGCATACAGAGGTAATTGTTATTTCACGACAATGCCTGAAAATGAGCTAATTAGCATTGTAGAGGGTAATATAAAAATCGGTTTAGGGAGCCCAAGCCACGCTCGCCCTTAACTTTTGGGAAATGCTACTCTTTTTTTAAGTTCAATGTTGGCATCTCTGTATTACTAATTTATGTTGGCTGCGTGTTTGCATTTGAAAGAAAACCCACCCTTGTTCTTATTCCTTCAGCTCTGATCGCATCCTGGCATCCCCACGGCGATATGATCAACAGTCTGCTGATATGTGAGAGAAACGATCGTACGCTGGTAGTCTCTGCATCAGCTGATGGTAGCGTCCAGGTCTGGGATGTCTACGGTATCTGTATCGGAACGTTTGGACAGGTGAGTCCAAATTACAAGATTTTGTCAGCAGAATGCTGATTTTAAGGCAAAATTATATAAAGAGAGATGTAGAATAAAGGTCACATGTTTTAGCTGAATACAATGATTACTTGCCGAAGAAAGAGGACAAAACTGGCACAGTATTTTCACAAGAATGTAAAATCCATTCACGGTGAGTGAGGTGACAGCAGGAACCAACATCATCTCTTTTTGTAGCATTTACAAACAGACACCAAACCACAGAATTAAAAGAAAATGATTCATGCTAAGTTGCTTCTGAGATAAAATTTGTTTTCTGAATTTGTTTTTCCCAAACCATATTTCTTTGAATGTAATCCTTTCTCAAAATAGTTAATGCTATCAACAGACTAGTCCCAAGTTAAGTCAAGCCCCCAGTAAGTTTTGATGGTCATTCATTTTTTGAGTCCTTACAAACAGTGTTGTTACCAAGTAACTATTTTTTCAAGCCAAGTCAATTCACAAGTCAATGCAATTGGGGACTCGAGTTAATGACTTAATGAGTTAATGAGTCCAAGTCAGCAACTTGAGTCAACAACATTGCATATGTATGATCCATCCTGTAACGATGTTTGTTTCTTTTACTTTCAGGAGGACCATTGGAAGATCGAGCCTTACCGCCCTCCAGAGGAGGTCTCCATTGAGGATAAGGAGTGTGAGGATTCAGACAGCGGAGAATCATTCAGCGCCGACACCTTCGACTCGTCTCAAGAAGAGATGACAGAGGAGATGATGGAGACCCTAATGGATCCACTCACCAAGGTCAACACCTGGGAAAAGACCAGGCTAGGTAGGTTGATTTTTTTTTTTTATGCAAGTCACCAGACACACAAGCCCTGAATTTTCACAGGTTTGTTGTTTTATATATAAGTTGTGATACAGGAAGTGTTGGCCTTTGGACACTACCGTTCACCGAAAGTGTCCAATGGTTTTAAGCAGCTCTATGAAACTGGGCACTGAGCTTAGGTTTGGTGAACTACATGTACATGTAGACTGCTCGGCTACGGATTTTAACTAACTCATTACCTTTTTTGACATGGTTTACAGGTAAGGAATACCAGGAGCTGAGGAGCAAAAAGAGGGAGAGGAAACAACCAGGGACGATACCGGAGCTTCCTTATCTCTACTGGGATAAGATCCACGCCGGTCAACCACCATCTTCTAATCCCGCTGGAGGACCTTTTGCTGTAAGTTTTCTCTCATCGTATGTAACTACAACTTTTTTTTGTTTCATAATTTAGTTTTCTCTTTCTATATTCCTTGTATGATATTGTTTTGCTGTAAGTTCTCTCTCAAAGTACATAAAGAGCACAGCCACGGGATGAATCCTCAAAGGGTGTCAAGATAGCTAAACGTATTTTTTAAAATGCTACAATTCTTGTTTTATTACATACTTGTTACAGTAACTGCATTTTTACATTTTGTCAAACCTTTTCATCTCTGCCCATTTATATCAATAACATTAACCCTATCCTTGACCCTGTTTACCAAATTTCTTTGCTAAGCAACATGAGGGGGCACCAGTTGCAACAATTTAAACTTTATGGAATATCGGCGAGCAACCAGTTTCTGTTAAGCCAGATTTGTCTGTGCTTGGCAAGTTTATATGCTTACTTACAGGCTTTCTGAAATTGGGCCTTTAGCCCCATTCCATGAAACTGTCTTTAAGAAGCAAATAGACCTAATAAATTTTCGGCTAAGCAAAAATGAGCATGATGACAGTCACACATGGTACACATGGAATGGTATTTTCGGTGGGTAACATTATTCTGGTGATAATTTTTGTTGTATCTGCTGAGCTACTTTTTGTGCTTAGCAGCTGTATGAGATTGGGTCTGGGCAGCTCGACCATGTTATTAAACAATGGCTGCTGGTGCCTATAATTTGTCTCGTTATGTTTCTCTTTACCAGGTTTCAAATGTTAGCAGGTTTCAATCTTCTTTCCAATGATAAATCAAAACTTCTTTCTTGTTTCTCGTTAATCAATTATCTTTAAATTGACAATGATCCTTCATCACTGCCAGATTAATTTAAAATAAAAAATCGCTTATTAATATTTCAACATGTTTTTCTCTCAATGGAATTCCAGCATGTAAACCCATCGTAGCTTTCCCTTTTTGCTTCATTTCAAATACTTAAAAAATACTTCAGCTCCTCTGCAGACATTTTTTGCTTTCAATCTCAAACCGTTGTTCTTGTATTTGTCAAAATTTGAATGCCCCACTTAGAAGGGGCCTTTTTGGGAGCAACCATTTTTTATACATATTTTTTTTTATATTAAATAATTAATGAATAGGGTAGGTGGCCTTAGCTTTCGATCCAAACCGGACCTTCTTCAGAGGCAGAAAACAAGTACAAACAAATACATATCCATTTTTTTTTAATATAATAATAATAATAAGAAGAAGAAGAAGAAGAAGAAGACTTGTAATGCGCACATATCCACCCTGCTGGGTGTTCAAGGCGCAGTAAAACCAAAAACAAAACAAAAACAAAACACAACACAAAGAAAAACAGACACAACAAAATTAGTCATTGAAAACCTGTGACATAAGATAAGTTTTGAGAAGAGACTTAAATTTTGCGGTACAAACACAAGATCGAAGATTAAGTGGTAGAGAGTTAATATTATATCATTTTGGTAATGAAACCAAGCACGCCCCATAAGTGAACTTAATCACTGTACCTTCCCAGCCTGACTGAGGAAACATGTAAACAAGGGTGCTTGCTACATGTATGTGAACCAGAAACACTGGGGTTAACCCCTACCCTTTCACTGTACCTTCCCAGCCCGAGGAAACATGTAAACAAGGGTGCTTGCTACATGTATGTGAACCAGAAACGCAGGGGGTTATCCCCTACTCTTCCACGATTAGTGTTCTGAGTTCGTTTACGTGCTTTACCACATGAAATCTAAGGCTAAATGTCCCATCCGAAAGACAAAGCATTTATGGAAAAGTATTCTGCTCGAGAACATAAATGTCATGGCCGTTACTTGAATCCTCACTCTGCTGATCAGAAACACCAGAGCTTGAGCTAGTTGCCCTCCTGTCATGTTCTGTTCTGGGTTTTTAGTTTTATTTTTTGTTTTTATATTTATTGTGTGTTTTTTGCTGGTTTATTTTTTGTATTCATTATTATTTTGATTGGTTCGTTGCTTTTCGTTTAACTTTTGCTGTACTTTTTATGTACTTGTATTTGTTGAGGTCAAATAAATAATAATAATAATAATAATAGTCACTTTTAAAGATCAGATTTTTGGCCCCAAACATTTAAAATTGATTGTTTTTTGAGTGAATGGTATTTCAAAGAGTATCGCCGCCCTTACGAAAAAAAGTTAAACTTTTACTTTTAATGGTCAGGAACCATGACAAAAATTTAAAACATTTCTTTCAAAACACATAAGAATTGGTCACGTGATATATTGTCGGGATCCCGACAAAAACTAATTTTGAGCACTTTATTTATCTGCTGCTAATAATTGGCGGACTTTTTTGAGCAATGGCTCAAATGAAAGCTTGTAACTTTCTTGACCCCCATCAAAATACCTTATTGAATTTTAAATCAAAATGTTTTGGTCAAATCGGCAAACAATCTGACATTGCATCTTTAACCACTTGGCTATGACGTATAATTTTACAAATAATGATATACAACATAGATGCTACCTTTTGATTGTCCTTTGTTTTGCTTTCAAACAACGACGTTACTTCCCAGAAACTGGCCTTGATTTTACATTAGCTGAGGCCTATTACCACAGTGATTCATATCAGGAAACCACGATTTGCTCAGCAGTGAAGATTGATTCACACAGTTAAAGGCAGTGGACACTATTAGTAATTACCCCAAATAATTATCAGCATAAAACCTTATTATGGCATGTATGGTAACGAGTAGTGGGGAGAGGTTGAGGGTCAAAAAATATTGTGAGAAACGGCTCGCTCTGAAGTGACGTTGTTTCGAGAAAGAAGTAATTTTCAACAAATTTGATTTCGAGACCTCAAATTTAGAATTTGAGGTCTCGAAATCAAGCATCTGAAAGCACACAACTTCGTGTGACTATGGTGTTTTTTCTTTCATTATTGTCTCGCAACTTCGACGACCGATTGAGCTCAACATTTCACAGGTTGGTTATTTTATGTATATTATGTTGAGATACACCAAGTGCGAAGACTGGTCTTTGACAATTACCAATAGTGTCCACTGTCTTTAAGATCAGTCCTAGCTCTTTGTGAAATCAAGCCCTTGGGTGGATTTCACAAAGAGTTGAGGGCTAGTCTTATCTCGCGTTCGGACAAATTTCCTAAACTTTAAGACTAGCCTCAACTAGGACTAGTTCTAAGTTAAGACTATCTTGGTGAAGTCGAGTTCAGTTCTCTCATCTCAACCAGTATTTTTCACTCAACACCATTGTAGTCATACTCATGTAGTTCTTGTTAACACAAGTTTTCAGTCTCGCCCTGCAGCTCATTACTGATGCTAATTGCATGCATTGACCTTTCACCCCTTGATCCCATCATGCAGCAGCCTTCAGAGAAGCCAATCCTTCCATTGTGGACGCAGGTTTGTATTTGCCATTTTTCATCTTCACGGCTACGCCATTAACAAAATCAACAGCTTAATATAGATTGCCTCAACTTGGGGTCATATAGGTCACATCGTAGATGCTATTTCCACATTGTGGACCATCAATTATTGATCCCGTGATAACATAAACACCATTTCCAATGTCAAGTTGAATTGGCAGGGTAAAGATAGGGTTAAACAGTTGGAACAGCAGGTTCTGTTTCTTTATTAAGGAATGTGCATTGGAAAGGTCATTGTGTGAACTTTTAACACCGTATTTTAAGATATGTGTAGTTCTCAAATTTTCCATTTCCATTGATCTCCTTCACCGACAGACCATTTTTTTTGCTAAAATTTCATATTCAAATTTTACGAAAACCTGCAAGGAATAACCAGTCCTCCAGGCTGTACAATTTTAATGTTTTAAGAAATGTGAGAGTAAAGCCATTACTCTTGCTGTAATTCATGCAAAACTCTCAAGAGTATTACAATATTGTGGGGAATTTAGGTTCCCATGTACAATGATTTTTAATGGATGATTAACAGTTATCATAGTCAAGAGTTTTCTTTGACAAAATGAGGAATCCTTATTGACTATGTACAATAAAATGTGCTTAGGCCTACAAAGTTTTGTATGCAGTTCCATTTTTGGTGTCCAGTATAGGGACAAAGTTATGTTCAATCATTTTACCAAACTTAATTTGTTATAGAAAACATTTATATGGGTTCTTGATAAAAGTAAGGATAGAATTTGTAACAAGATTTTAGCAAAATTATACACCCTTTAATCTGATCTCCTTACAAACTGTTTTGGCAGGCGTTGTTTGTACCAGAGTTGGACGACGTCGGGACGTTAAGGAAGCCAGACTTTGTCACCCATCCTCATCGGTATTTCCGAGATCGAGAAGATATCGTCGATGCCAAGGTGTTGGCCAAAGAACCCGACGATATGACTGGTCAGTGAATCATTCTAATAAACTGTAATTCAGTGCAAAACTATTATTAGCATAAAATCTTACTGGTAACGAGCAATTGAGAGCTGTTAACAGTATAAAACATTGTGAGAAACAACTACGTCAGAAGTAACGTAGTTTTTGAGAAAGAGGTATGTTCTCTTAAAATATTTTAATCTGAGAATGACTTCAAGCGTGAAGTCTTTCTCAAGCATCTGAAAGCACACAAACTTGTGCAAGTGTGTTTTTTCTTTCATTATTCGCATGCAATGTAGCCCAAATTTTTACAAGTTTGTTGTTTCAGGCATATATTGGGATACACCAAGTGAGAACCCTGGTCTTTCACAATTACCAAACATGTTCAGTGTCGTTCAAGCTTTAAAGCCATACAATCAACAAATTAAAATAAGTGCCTTTCTTTTTTCATCCAGATTGTAAGAATTCCTACGACGAGCGGAGTCTGTTCCCAAAGTACATCCTTGAGTTTGAGGCTCGCATGAAGACCCAGCACCGAGAGGAGCTGGAGGCATTGGGGGTCAGCCCCGCCCACGGGAAGGGTCGACTGAACGCAGGGCGGCGATCCAAGGCCTGGTCAGTGATAGCTAGTCAGACTAACACGGTGAACAGCAGCGGTGGTCAGAGTGGTGGGACCATGCAGCAGGGTTTGAAGAGTGTGATTGGGAATGGTAGACCGGTCAGGCTGTCGCCGTTACCAGAGGGCAAAAGACCAAAAGCACAACCACACGATACAACATGAAGACAATAAATTCTACCACCAAAACTCAACACAATTCTTCCAATAAGACTTCAAATTATTCTGCATTTTGCGCCACATCACCTTTAAACCATTTACAAGGTGCTCAATGTAAACACATAGCTCAACCAGTAACAATTGTGAGCACATCACTTCTGGGGTATATTCATTCATACCCAAAAGCAGTTATTAAAAACTGGAACACATTACCACCACAGGCATCCTACCCGTCATGAACAAGAAATTACAGATTATTAATAATATCATTTGACATCAATCATAACTTTTAAATTGATCTGCTCATACTAATCAGCATAAAACAAATCATTCACACTTTATGGTTATGCAGCCGAAAGATAAACGGTATAAATGTGTTTTTGTCTAGCTTTAAAAAAATATATATATATTTTCTAAAGAAAATGCAAAAAGCTTCCTTCGCATTTTTTCTTCTTTTTTTCTTCTAGGGGTTGGTATTGTCTGTTTTACAAAAGCTTCAAACACCTCTCATACCACTATGATCATAAACAAAAATCAAACGTCATTCCTAATAATCATTGTCATTGTTGTCAGAGGGATTGTTTTTAAGGTAAAATGAAAATGACATTGACATTCTCAGATCATGGTCACACGCTTAGCATACATTCTTAACTTACCCTCAGAGTTTTGATTTTGAGGAATGGGAATGTGATGGGCGTGTACAAATTTACTCTAGCTCTTCGAGTAGGTCACTATTGCAAACAAATTTCAAGCTAGAAGGTGGGACCAATTTCTTAAATAAGCTGTGATTACTGGGACGAAATGTATTTGTGCTTCCTCTTGCATAATGAATTTGTCACAAATGATCAGGAAGATTTGATAGTAAGTCACAGTGTGTTTGTTCACAATTGATTTGCATTGTCGTGCTACTCACAATTTTGAATAATTAAGCATTTTCAAATACACACTTCATACAAATGCTAACCATACTTTAACACTCACAAACATTTCACAACTAATGCCCTATGTCTGTAACCATTCTTGACCACATTACTAATTCCCTCTATGTAAGATTAGGTACAGCACTTGCAGAAACTACGGAGCTTCAGAAATGCCATACCGCTTATCCAGAAGACAAAATAACTTATCTGGCCAAGTTGATTTACTTTGTGGAATATAAATCAACTTGGGGAGTGCTTACTGAGCCTGAAAATTTAACTTGCCGCGATTTTTTGTTCTCGCCAAGATGACTTACTGAAACCAGTATTAAAGGTCTCGAGACCAGTCTTCCCAGGTCTCAAGACACAATTTGTTGAAGTCTCAGCTGTTTCCAGGTCTTAAATTTTGAAGACTCAATCTCGGTCTTGGAGCAGACTTAATTCCGGGCCCCTCGGTCTCGGAGCAAAGATCTAAGGGTCTCTGGTTAAGACCTTTTGAGACCTTAATTTCACAATCTTCCAAAAATAAGAAATCAAGGAAAAGGAACCCAAAAGAAAAACAAATTATGAAAAGTATAATTTTTTTTTTTATCAACCCAGACTTTTGTTTTGAAGATTTTTTTATCCAAGATTATACATTAGCAAGCGCTGTACCCTATCTTACAACACCTGTGTTATGTTTAACTATTAGCCATCATTCACTCGGGCCTATGGGTTATTCAAAATGTGTTGATTTCTTGACCCCTTTCCTCAAGGATTTAACTATTCAAGTCCTACCTGGGCCTAATTTCATTAAGCTGTTTAGCAGAAAATTCTGCTTTGCAAATTTCTTTGCTAAGCAAGAAATGAACAGGGTACAGTCATAGCAATGGTGTACGGTATTTTGGCTGGTAACCTGTTTTTAGTAAGCAAGAGTTTTCTGTGCATAGCAAGTTTTTGTGCTTTATGAAATTGGGCCATGGGGCCCAGTTTCATGGAACTGCTTAAGCAGAGCATATTGCTTAAAAATTTTCTGCAGATATGAGCAGGATACCAGTCTAATCTGACTGGTAGTTTGGCTGGTACATGTACTCATATTCTGCTTATCATAATTTTGTTGTGCTTAGCTACTTTCTGTGCTTAATTAAGCAGCTCTATGAAATTGGACTCTGGAAAGAGGTTCAGAAATTGCATAAATTGAGTTGCTGTCATTTTAATTTTAAAGCCTGGTTAATGAGCCATTTGCAATTAAGAATTTGAATAACCTCTGATACAATGACTTGCTTAGTTACCGGTGAAATTTGAATTCCTCACACTATAGAAACAGCTGCTATATTAAATTGTTTGGGGCAAGCTTTGCATAGCAACCTCCAGATGAGCAAACCTCTGGAACCATACACATTCATTCAGAATTGTGTATTACCGGTAGTGTTCACCATCTCTCATCCTACTATGCAAAAGCCTGTCCCAAATGCCAAACCATGAGACATGTAACAACTAACAACTGTCTCTATAGTCTGAGGAATTTTAATTTAAGCAAACAACTTGTGACTTAGGAAGTCAATGTACAAGACATTATTCAAATCAAACTCGCAAAAGGTTTGGTGACAGAACTTGCTAGTGACATCGTCACCCATGATCTTGGTTGAGTCAGAGACAATCCCCTTGAGTTACTCATGCCTGCATTGGTTAGTTATGCACAATACATGTCATGCAATTTGACTCCATTTCAGTGGGATCGTGCCACCAACAGAACAATAATCAGTAGGCCTAATTGTTCATAATTTCTATACCCGTTCATATGGGAACTTTGTTTCCTGAATCCCAAAAATTATTTCAGGGAAATGCAAGCTGTTCCTTAATAACAAAAGGAGTGAAAATTTGTTCACGAACAGTTTGTTGTGACTTCATGTTCTTTTCACAAATAAATAACCCATTTCTATAGCCAGGACGCTGCATGCATCAGTGCAAATGACATATCGTTTGACGGTTAACTTGGAACATTTTCATTCCTCGTAAAGAAGTTATTAAAAAGGTGGGGTCATGTCATAGATTGATGACTGATTTTAGTACACAAGTACTTAATCACCCACACAAGTACTAGATAGTACTTTGATAGGTTTACTACAACACTTTAGTATTTAGGCCACAAAGCAGTATTTTTAGGACGATGGGAAATGATTTTGAGGAATATCTGTAAACTCAGTGTACGTATTTGCCTACTTTCACTTTCCATTTGAAGAAGTATTCTCATTTACATGTAAAGAATTTACCTCTTTTTGATCATGTACATGTATATAGTTTTGACCAGTGCCTTTCATAGACATTTTTTTATTCAATACAATTTAACTGTTTTGTAAGATTTCCACCTATATATTCTAAAACTCCGTCCAAAGTGTACATCTCTTAACAAAATTTTAAAAGTAGAATACTATTTTTGTAAATATTCAGCGATATGATTTTGAGCTCTAATTTGTATATTTATTTCACTATCATTATGATGTGTGTACAATTGCATAACAGACAAATAAACAATACACAATTTGTTCACAAAAATGGGTTCTTGTTGTCTTGTTTTAATCTTCAG
The DNA here is from genome assembly GCF_902459465.1 of Asterias rubens. Classification (NCBI taxonomy): domain Eukaryota; kingdom Metazoa; phylum Echinodermata; class Asteroidea; order Forcipulatida; family Asteriidae; genus Asterias; species Asterias rubens. The sequence goes on along the minus strand of NC_047064.1, from coordinate 18,086,004 downwards.
TTACATGTAAATGTACAGGATTCACATTATAATTTGAAAAAAAAGTGTTTATAATTTGAAAAGTGCAATATGACTAAAGCTAAGCTGTATTGACGCTTTGTTTAACTTTAGGCCTAGTAAGCAAATATGAAATTGCCTTACCAATGTCAACCGCACTCCACATTGGAACCGGATTTGTTTTGTACCCCCAAAAATAATATTAATAAAAATGTAACCACAATACAAATAAGCAAAACAGAAGCACTTTAACAGACCATGTGACCTTAGTTTGCGCCTTCCAGATTATTTCCCGATGGGCACTTTATTATGACTGGCCACGTTTACGTAAGGACCAATGACATCCGAGTTCAAACACCTCTTCTCATGTCAAGTGAACACACATTAACTTTGCTATAACTGGTCCACTCAGCACTGTGCTATTGAAAATGGCTATTGATAACCAGCAATGCGATCATGTCCGGTAAGCTGGTTCCGAAAAATAGTTCGGGCTAAATTAGTCAAACTATGGCCAACAATAGTCATTGCACGTTCTTTAGTATTGTGTTTAAATTTTCACATAAATAAGCATTATAAAAAAAACAACTACACAGTTGGAAGAGACTTGTGGACAAGTCGATTCTTGCGACATTCTTGCGAGACTGCTGGCCCCTCGTGGGACTACTGGCTCTTGCGCTGTGCGTACATCACAGTTGGAAGAGACTTGTGGACAAGTCGATTCTTGCGACATTCTCGCGAGACTGCTGGCCCCTCGTGGGACTACTGGCTCTTGCGCTGTGCGTACAGTCAATGGGGGAGCAGTAGTTAGCAGCCAGCCGCTCTGCGCGAGAGCAGTACTCGATCATGGAGACCTGAATCATTACGCTATCACCGTCACAAACCATAAACGACTTGTCCACAAGTCTACAGTTGGACAAGTTCGTTATTTGCACCATTTCTTGATATCAAAATTAGAACTTTACAAAGCAATTTTCAGAAAATGTGGGATTGTTTGTTTTCTTACATTGACCTACATGTACGTATGTACAAATTGTGCCTGCAAAAGGTCAAGGCCCTTTTTAACATAATGTCATTCGTAACATCATGATGTACGTATTTGGTCATTCAGCAGAAGAAGAAAAAATGGCTATTATTAGCACACTTGTCTAAAACATCATCATGATTCCCAACAAAACGAACATTTCAGTCTGGAACCTTTGCTATTGCAGTATCCAAGTTGTACAAGGGAAGTGCAGGGAACAGTTATAGAAAAGTGCTTTATTAAAAGGACACATTTTAAACAAACAATGGTCTGCTGGACAAATACCAGTCAAACTTCACTCCAAGTAGTCCAGCTGGCTAATCCAGTACCCCCCAAAAAACATCCCTATTAAAAAAAATATTACGTATGGACTAGAGAAAAAGCCAACAGACAAGTGAAACCAACTGGCAACTGGTCCTGCTGGCTTATCACCACACAAGTTAAGAGGCAAATCCTGCTATGCCACTAATAATTGCGGAAGATTTGTGACTAATGTTACATACATGTAATGGAGACGAAAAAGGGTTTTACTCAATGACAGGATGTTGTGTAAAATGTTACTTTGATGAGGAAATCGAATAAGCTGTTTCAAACAGCTCACCAACCAGAAGGACCTATGGTATAAATGCGAAACGATAGTTAATGGTCGGACGTTTCGGCCCTAGAAGAGTCTTGCTTGAAGGCTAACAGTGTTTAAACGTGCGTAAATGTTTTCAGTCCGCATCTTCTTCTGCATCTTCTTCCACATCTTCTGCTTCTTCTGCTTCTTCTGCTTCTTCTGCTTCTTCCACATCTCCTTCTACTTCATCTTCGTCTTCATCGTCGCTAACAACGAGCGCTCGTTTCTTTTTGCGAGGCAACTCCTCCTCTCCTTCCGGCTTGCGCTTCCTGCTACTTCCTTCATCATCGGAAGACTGAAAAAAAATATATAGAAATATTGAATTTGAGGCATTGCATAGTAAGGAATCGATGTATTTTGAGTTTGTATTTGATTCTACATGTATGTTTGAAAAGGCGCTGGTGCCCGAGTCATTGGCCAAGCGAGTTTCAGGAACAGGAAGCAGAGGTTTCTCCCTATGAAGCGTATTATTGATAGATCTCAGGCCTTGGCCCAATTTCACAGAAAAATTGCTTAGCATGAAAATTTGCTTAGCATGAAATTTCTTTCTTAATAAAAACAGGATTACGTGTACCAACAAAATTTCTATTTGTTGCATAATGCTTGATACTGGTAATCAGCTGTTGGTTGCTAATCCTGAATATCACGTGGAAATTTGGTTGGAAATCCTGTTGTTATCAACGGAGAAATGTCATGCTAAGCAAATGTTTGTGCTTAGCAGCTCTATGAAGTTGGGCCCAGGGGCCGATTTCACAAAGATCTAAGATTGATCGTAACTGCAAATCAATCGTAGTTGCTTAGTAAAACGTGATGTCACAATACAAATCACTATGGTGATACTGAAAATTTTTCTTGCGATGAATTTTATTGGTTTGTGAAATCGGCCCCTGGTCTAGTTATATGGGGCCTTCTTTTATGTAGAGTGGAGCTGAACAATATAGTGCCTTGAACATGAGACATATTTTGCATTGAATTTGCTGATTGACATGTAGCCAGTTTACTTTATAGAGTATGGGGGTGATGTGGTCCAATGCTCTAGTACCAAACAGGAAACTTTATTACTAAGTTGACACCTACCTCATCGCTTTCCAGAGTTTGTGATTTGGCCTTCATGAGTTTGTCTTCTTTATCTGATTCGTCTTCATCTGATGAATATATATGTCTGTCCGCTGTCAAAGTAGAAGAAAAAGTAACCAGGAAATTATAGGTAAGCGACATCAACAGACTTATGTAAAACATTATACTCTTGTGTGTATAACAAAACGACACAATCTACTTTTTTAATGAAAGAATGTATGACAGCCGCAGCACTGCAGGCAGTTTTGAAAAGCAATCACCAATTGAATTGTATCCCATCTTACAATTATTGCTAGTTGTCGTCGTACACGTGAGCACACACTCTTATTGCTACAGTGAAGCTGTAGTTTGTTTCATCTTGTAGGCTGTATCTTGACAAGCCACGCTTTTTGGTACATGCCTCCACAATCATTTATTGATTGTACTTTTTTCCTCTTCTTGACAATGGCATGTGGAAATAAATGTTGCTTTGAATTGAATAACAAAATTTGCATCTTATGCCAGAAATGCTGGAAAATACAATCTGGCTGCTTTGTAGAACACAAATAAACTTCAACAATCACGGATAATTAGGCGAGACAACCAAAAATTTGCGAAGTGCAAAAATGACTATTCTTGGGTAAACTCTAGAGGGCGCACTGTATTGTGTAGCATCCCTAGCAAGCGACAAAAACTCAAAGATTATCCAAAGAAAAAAAACTGCGACTCACGTCTTCCCATTGTGTTCTTGACTCCCTTCTTGATGGCGGATAAACTAATCACTCCCTCGTCATCGTCGTCAAATTCATCTTCTCGGTCCGGCTCCAGGTACGAGGCGCTGAGACCTCTGTTATGGGCTCGCTCACGAACACGACGCTGGGCGCTTTCTCTGCGTATCTGAGATCGTAATCTCTCCTCCTCTTGCTGTGAAAGAAACAGTTGAAGACTTTATAAGATGAAACTGTTTGATATAGATTTTCTGATTTGACTAGAATTCTTAAAATATCCATCACGGTTAACCCTTTAGTTGTTTCAGTGACTAAATGTAGCTTTTCCCTTACTGGTCGTTCACCCTTGCAACTGATTCAAGTCTGTAGGTTGTTTTTGTCATTATTGTAATTTTAATGGCTCTTTTTTTTATTGATGCACTATGTAATAACTTCTCCTCTTTTTCCTTTTCCAGCGCTTTGCATTCTCTGGTTAAAGCCTTTAAAAATGTCCCGTTTATTATTTTTATCACCTGTACAGAGCCCGACCACTCGGGCGCAATTTTCACTGGTATTTAGGAAGTTGCCTTTGGGCCAGTGCACTAAAGTTTGTGTAAAAAGCTTTTACCTTAAGTTTTTCTGCTCTCTGTGTTTCTGGATCTTTGCCAGCCATGGGCAAGACCCTGATCTTCTGCGTCTTGGAGCAGCGATCTGCGATAGACAACGTCATCTTTCTGTGGGTCGCACTGTCTGTGGAATGTGGTCTGCAACAAACAAATCATAATACCACTCATGTAAATTGCCAAGAAAACTAGTTTCTTTTAATTTGTTTTGGTAGGGAAGCCAAGTACTCCCAGAAAAGCCAACTTAATCACTGTACTACATGTACATGTACTAGCCAAGAACCTAATTGAGTGAAGAAACTTGAAGGAAGTTTCAGTATTAGATGTGGGAGGAACCCAAGAGATTTGTTCCAGGGAAAACTCAGACAATCAGGCAGGGATTGAAAAACCATTCCACATAGTGCCCTTTGCGGGATTTGAACGAGAGGTCCCAGAGGCAGAAGGCAAGGCAAGATATAGACTGGGCCCCTGTCTTTATCCGCAAGGATAAAGACAGGTTGCTGCCGTGCTGATCCAGTAATACCATTGGATACAATGATACGACTAGATACGTGCAGTGACATAGATGCCCAAATAGTCACTGCTCTCAAGTCCGCAATGGAATTTGACTGCGTATCTCTATGTGAAATTACTGAGGTCAGAGGTCAAGCTACACGCCGATTTTGCAATTTTTGAGGCCGGTCTCTGGCGTTGTTCACAAGCCTCAAAGAATGACGTCAGACGTTCAGGCTAGGCAAGATACTACACCCCACAATGTGCCGCTTCTGAAATACCCTCCTGGATGGCATGCTCCTTCCTTAACCAGTTGAGGACGGGGGTCATGTTGACAAGTCAATTCTTTCCCTGCTAAAAATGTTTATTTCCTGGTTACCAACTCACCTGAATGTCAGCTTGGTCTTGAAGACAGCTTGTCCCTGTAAACCGGTACCCTGCCTGATGAATAGATGGTTGTGATCACCCTGTATCGACGTCTTATAAACATCAAAGACTTCTTTACCCAGATGCATCGACATACTGTAAGAGTGGAAAACAAGGGCAGTTTATTTCAATGCATACATAAAAGGCACTGGACAATATTGGTAATTACTCAAAATAATTGTTAGCATAAAAAACCTCATTGGCAACAAGTAATGGAGAGGTTATGATAGTATAAAACAGTGTGTGAAACGGCTCCCTCTGAAGTAACAAAGCTTTTGAGAAAGAGGTAATGTTCTATATTATTATTAACATCCTTGACGTTGTGTAAATCCAGGTACTGTATGTATATAAGCCATCGATGCATCTGGAACACTGCGTTTCGAAGGAAATATATACTTGAGACAATAAACAGAGAGGTGCACTTTCTTTTTGACATAGCAGGAGGGCGCTGTTTGGTTTGGGTAAACTTGGTCTTACCTGCCGTCCGACCATCTGACAATCCTTGCGTTGCTTTCTCTATCCATCTCATTTCCTTCCTTATCAAGTCTCTTGCGCCATCTTATTGTGTTCTCCACCTTTATGTCAAAAACAAAAACACAGTAATACTTACTGAAGCTCGTTGATGCGCAGCTTCTATATAGCGCTTTATCACATACAAAAATATATATAAATACCATTATTTTCACGACAGGCATGCACAGGCAGCAGAGCTACATGTATGTTTGACATATGAAGGGGATGGAAAATGGACTGATGATGATTATCAATGATGAAGACGTACTTTAAGTTTGAGTCTCGTTCGTCCCTCCTCATCCAGTACATCATCCTCATCCATCTCCTCCTCATAGAAGGCGGGGTCAAAAGGTCTGAGTGAGAAAAAAAAACAAGAAAAAAAAAAAAATGAAATTTAAAAGTTTTGTAGTAATGTAAAGATAATAACAATAATGTACTTTTTTTTAAATTTCTGTCTCTAAAATAACAATCCTAGCAGTGAATTAGCAAATCAGGTGGAGCTTATCAAGAATGACTTGATTAGACAAAGGCCAAGAAAATATAATAAAACACCTTGAAAGGTATACACAAGGTGAAGCAGCGCATATTGCTGCCAGACCATGCCAGAAACACACGGACAAGAGACACCACACAATAAAAAGTGTATTTATCGTACAAAGTTTTGTATCATACCCGTCTGCATGGTATTAAGCCGTGGTGTGGTTCGTGACTGGCACCCAAACAAAGTTATTGTCAAAAGACCGACAACAGAGGGCGAGATAGCTCAGTTGGTAGCTGTTGAGGACGTTGGTTCAAATCCCACTCAAATGAATCATTCATTGTTCAATCCAAAGTTATTTTAAAAAGAACAGTGTACGTTACACACAAAAAACGCAGAGAAGATTTCATGCTGCATACCTTGTCTCCACACTGAGAAAGTTGGGCAACTTAACGAAGTGTAGTTCTTCACCAAGCTCAGACTGCAATCTTGGCAGTTCAACCTCTATCCTTGTGTCTTCAGCAACCTCTGGCGGTGCTCCTTCCCCTTCTTCATCATCATCATCCCGTCCATACCCCTCCTGGGAAGGAGAAAATATTTGTTCAAAAAACATTGGTCAATGTGTGAAAAACCTAGCAGGCTTCAAAATAACCCACAGTACTCACAGCAGTTACCTTGGTGCCCCGTTCTAGTTGGTAAGACACTGCTCTAGAATCCCAACCGAGTAATACGCCTGTGTCTTGGGAAAGTACTGAGTATACAGTACTAACACACATTGGTGTATGGGTAAAAACCATAATTAATATTCTTTATCCCCGATGCAAATTTAACATCTCTTACCCTCATGTAATTGTCATCTCTGTCCCTCTCGTCCTGCGACCCACCAGCCAGCTGATTGACCACAGCGTCCATGTCATCATCGCTGTCTGAGATGTCATCTGCTTCTCCGAACAGCGCCTCCTGAGATGGAGCACCTACACCAATTTTAACATGAATCAACATTCTTGTTTAGAATAAATTATTATTTGTTATTCAAAATGTCAGTCCCTACCTGACTGGGTGAGTTTTCCCTGGAACAATTCTCCAGGGTTTTCCTCCAACATCTAAAGCTGAAGTTTCTTCATCATCATCTCTTCTCGTTTGGCTCTTATTAGTAGAGCATCGAGAATATTTATCCAAATCCAGATCAAGAAACTTACCAGCATCCTTTGCCTGCTCTCCGTCATCGGACCCACGATTACTCTCGTCATCGCTCCCTGCTGCTTGTTTTTTCTTCGGTCGTCGACCGATGAAGTCATCATCATCTTCGCTATCCTCAAGATCTCCTCCTGGTGAGAAAGATCAGAGACAACACCAAGTCAAACATCTCTACTTAACACAGTGCTTTTGGGCATTTTCACTTCAAAACAGAATGCATACAAACATCAATGTGAACTATGAATGCGTGTGTTTATTCTGTAGGCCCCTCTTAAAGCCCAAGTGTTTACATTGGTACATGAAAATTGAGCTGAGAAAATACAAGAAAATATGGCAAATTAAATACAAACGTGCAATGTGTGTCTATTGTGACAGCCTTCTTTTTTCTTGAAAGGCTGCTTATATGTTGTGATGATATGAGTAGAAAATTGAAAAAGTTAACAAGTTCCAGGCCTACTGTTTGTACAATCGTTCCCAAAAATTGGGCTGAAATAGTTTGTTTATTAAAGCATTTGGGTACTTTTTGTAACACAAAACACAATGTCCACAGATTTACATTAAACTTACACCGTTTGAAGAGATAGATAGTAGAAAGCTTACCTTAAATTATTAGTTGCTGAGGTTCTGTAGTTTTTGAGAAATGAGTAAAACAATGTCATGCAAATATGTTTTTACATCCTAAAAAAATTTTTGTCTCATGATCACTGAGACGAAAATTATTTTCATAACATTGTTTTACTCATTTCCCCAAAACTACAGCACCTTAGCAAGTAATACTTTCAGGGAAGCTTTTTACTATCATTACAGATCTTCAAACTGTGTGAGTTTAATGTAAATCTGTGAACATTGTTTTTTTTGTCCTACAAAAAGTACACAGACCCTTTAAGTCACTTGCAATACCAGTGGATGATTCAATGATAAAATAATTTTTGTCACCAACCTGTTTGTTTCTCCCCATCTGAAGGTGCATCCTCCTCCTTCTCTTCCTGATGTCCTTCTGCTTCTTCATCATCTCCCGAGGCAGCAACTCTCTCTTCATTACCCGACTCCTGGGCAGCTGCCTCATCTTCCGGATGCTGTCCTTCATCCTCGAGATCATCTTCCTTCTCTTCTGTTTCTTCAACTGCTGGCTCCTCTGCCACGTCTCTCTCCTCTCCATCTTCTTCCTCTACCTCCTCCCGATCAGACGCCTCCTCCGCTTCTGAATGTTCCTCAGGCGCCTCAATGCCTTCTTGTGATGCCCTCTCCATCATTTCATCGTCGCTCTGCTCTTCTCTTCCTCCATCACCCTCGTCGACCTCCACCTTCTCGCCCATCTCTTCATCCACCTCCTCATCTTCATTGTCCTCCTGACCGGATTCTTGTTCAGGAACCGATGCGGCATCTTCTTCTTCTCTGTCCTCCTCGTGGTAGGTCTCGCCGTCTCCAGAAGCAACCTCCTCGTGTTGCTCCTGATCAGACTCGGCAACCTGTTCTCCCTCAGACCTCTCTTCTTCCTCCTCGTGCTCCGAATGCTCTCTTGCTTCGTCTGCAGATCCCTCTTCCATCTCTTCGTGTCCATGCTCTTCGACTTCCTCCTCCTCTTCCTCCGCTTCCATTTCTTCAGCTTCCTCTTCTTCTGCTCCTTCATTGTCTTCAGCTGCATCCTCATCTACTTCAAGACCTTCATCTTCTGAATGGTCCTCCCTCTCTGAATGATCCTCTCTCTCTGAATGGTCATCTCTCACTGAATGTTCTTCCCCCTCTGAATGATGTTCATCGTCTTCTTCCAGCTCTTGTTCAGCATCTGATCCAACTTCCTCATCGGATCTATTTCTCTCCTCCTCTACACCTCCTTCCCCATCTGACGCAACTTCTCCGTCTGACGCAACTTCTCCATCTGACGCAACTTCCCGGTCTGATGCATTTTCTCCCTCTGAGGCAACGTCTCCATCGGAGGCAACTTCTTCATCCGATCTCTCGCCAGTTTCTTCTTCGTGCTCGTCATCTTCATCTGATCCAGCTTCATTGTCTGATTCAGCGGCCGCATCATCTGAGACGTTCCCCTCGTTGTCTTCATCTTCTTCCCCATCACCTCCCGATGCTTCACTGTCAGAATGCTGACTATGGTCGCTGTGTTCTACTTCTGATCCTGCTCCATCTGATAAAATATTGTAAAATCATCACAATTTTAAATTGATGTGTTTTTATTTGTATTCTATAAATTAATATTATATTCCAGAATTTTTAATACAGGCCAAGGGAATAAGTTGTTTTACATGGTCTCTGATAGGCCCTATTATTTCTGAAAAAAATATATAAATTTAGCACCAAAAAGTAGGCCCTTCAATTCATGCCCTTCCCCCCTTACTCGAAAAAAAAGTTCTGTATTATCCTGCCACTGCCAGTGCCACCACTTCTTTATTGGTTATTTTTAATAAAACTAATTAACTCAACTGAAGTTAGAACTGCTTTTTGTAAAAAAAAAGTGGCATGGTGGGTGACACTGACAGGCATGACAGGGAAAAGTTTCTGTATGGCGCCACCACTTTTTCATTCAAAATAAAATAATATAGTATCTAATTTACCCGATTGATATATCCCTTTTTGTAAAAAAAGAGTGAAACAGTGGTGGCGCCATACGGAAAGTTATCCCTTGACAGGACCAATCAATGCCAATGGATACAGAAATCTTTCCCTTCCCCACTGGCACTGCACTCACTCACACATCCTCAGTCTCACATTCACAATCCATGACCAATTGTAAAAGCTGATTATTTTTTGTTTGTGGATGGATTTGATTTGCTCTTATATTACCATCGCACCAGCGCTAGCTGAGCAAAATAATGATGGCATTGTCTTGATGCAAAGTGGCAAAGTGGTTCGCGTGTTGCGCATGGCTTGTTGTTTTTAAAAATTCAGTTACTTATTCACCATTCACAACAGAACAACACATCGTGCACATTCCATAACGCACAACAAATGTATTGTATTCATTCCGTTGATCTTGGAGGACAAGGCAGGGGATCACCGCCACGCTGAATTGCCGTAAATACCAGCAAGTGTGTCCTTTGTGTAGACTAAAACCCCACAATGAAATTCCTCAATTTACCTTGCTCTTCTTCGCCACTGTCGCTTCCAAACAATCCAGCGTCTTCTTCACTCATTTCGGCCATGTTGAATTTTACACACCACACACACGCAGAGTGAAGTTACCTGCCGTTGAGGGCGGTATATAGGCAGTCCGCTCGCGCGCTCTCTCGGACGAGAAGTTGAAAACTTCCTCTGTTCAAAAACCCTGGGCCAAATAAAAACCACATGAGAACGTTGTTGGAGGTGACAAAGAAAATAGAGCGGGATTTGAACCTGCGATTTCTGGTTTACCGTACCGGTGCTCTACCGACTGGGCTATGGCGGCCTCCCCATTTAAAACACAAAATGTGGCAGTTTTCAACCATCCATTATTTTGTGAGTGAGGGATATATTGGGTATTAATTTATTATATTTCTCATGACCCATTCTCCATGCTAATTTTAAGAAGTTCTAATTAACATAAGCTTTGTGTGAGCAGGGAGTACATTATAGTCTATAGTAGGGATAGTTTACCCATGTTCCCTTCTTTTCTATCAGATGGAAAAGAAGGGTAGCTCTTAACACAGAAGAGCTACCAAAATAAAATAAAAACTACACTGGCAAAAGACGCTAAAATTAATGTTTTAAAAAATGTCATACTCAATTTGAGTTTTTGTAAAAAAAAAAAAAAAAAAAATACAAACAAACAAACATTGATAACAAAATTAATTTGAAAGTGTAATCGATAGAGAAGAGGGTTATGATTTGTGTGAAACTACTTTTAATAAAACAAAACCGAGAAGTGCTAGCGCCCTCGCTTGTCTGATCGCTGCCAGGTATTATAGCAGACGACGTAAATTTTGTGTCAGTTAATGTGACGTCATCATTCAATATGGCGCAGCCCACGGAAGTTGAAACGAGCCGTCAGTCTTCAGAACTTCTGTCAGAAATAGCTTCTTCAGAGGCCAGTGCTGATGAGGATGATCTCGAAAAGAAGCATTATGAAGAGGTGGTTGCTGCATTCAAACATTACAGGTGAGTTAAAGTTACCACATAAGAATTTAGGGAGTATGCTGTTTGTTATGTTGAGTTGAATTGAATGTTCTGTTGATGAAAACAAATGTGTTTTTGGTTTTTTTTTTGACAATTGTTGGAGTCCCAGCCTGCGCTGCGGTGCTGCAGGACCACGCTGTCAATTAAATGTTGTAAAAGTATCCCCCAACTTTGAGGGGATTGGGAAGGTGGCCAATTGCTCCTGAAGGATTACAACTTTCGATTTCAATATTTATGTATACCTTTCTTTGAAACTTGAAAGTGGAAATTAATGCACCGCCTGGCTTGGTAGCTAGCCCAGGTTGGACTCCTCCGTGCAGTGGCACTGCCTGACGTTCTACCAGGGCTTGCCTGGTAATGGTAGGTAGCTAGGTAGATTTTTACCTCCATGGCTAGACTGAGCTGCATTGTTGCCATGGCATTGGAAACCCCTAGCCTAGCCTAAATAGGTTGGACTCCTCTAGCCCTGGTAGTAGAACGTCAGTCAGTTCCAGTCGTGTTGCCTGCAACGGAGGAGTCTATCCTGGGCTAGGTAGCCCTATAAATAAGTCTGATCCACTCCGTATCCTTTAGAATAGATATCCTAAGGCTTTATGGGGCTACAATTTGATCTGTATTCTGTTAACGAACAATCAATCCATTGGATTGTCTCCATACCTTCAACTTGCTATCTAATAATATTTGACCGTTGAATGGGATTAACCTTTACGTATATTTAAACAATGTTTTTTATTGTTTTTTATTTTTATTTTTATTTACAATGGAATGCATGCCCTTCTTGAGCAATATGTTACCTTTGCAGCCCCCCTTGACCTTTTATACTACACACAGTTGATGTTTTGTCTCAATTTGTCAACTCATTTTTGGTCTTGCTGGGATAAATGATTGATGAAACTTTTATTTGTTTAGGGTTCTATAAAGGAAAGGAAAAATTTTCAACATGCAAAGGAAAAAAAAAAATTGTGAAAAATAAATAAATTAAAAACAACAGAAAGTTAATCAGCCTTTGAACTTAAATAATGTAGTTGTATAAAAACTTGTGTCCATAAAATGTCTACAATATTGTCCTATTGTTGTTTACCTTAACCAGACCGTTTATGAATTTAAGACTTCATCAGAAGCGCAAGGATTTTGAAGCCTTACCACTTCGACACCAGCTGTTATTACCAAGGTTCGTTGATCATCTGAGCGATGTCCAACACTGCGTAGAACACAACAACGAGATCATCAAAATCATCGTCGAAAACACAGACAGTATGTTTGTCAACAGAGACGATTACAATGTAAGTATTGAAGGGGGTTCCCCTAGCCCAGGTTGGACTCCTCCGTTGCATACAACGCAGTGCCACTGACATCCTACCCGACCTCAGAAATTAGAGTGGTTTACAGTACGACTATACTCTACTGCAATAGGAATGTACTACAGTCCCCTACACCATATAGATGATATGTGTGTGCAGAAGGGTTTCGCTTATTGTCCGATACACAACTTCACTTGAAGAACCTGCTTTGCCACATCTTTTCACCCCTTCATAGACTTGTGGACATTTCTGTCGCAGCGTGATGGAGTCTGCATTATAAATTCTTGTTATTGATATTACTTATTTCAATTGCCGTTAAACCAAAATAAACTTGAGAATAAACTTGAAGCCCTTGTTGTTTATCCTACAACAAACCAAACCCACCAAATGTAATGAGATTTTCACAGGTTGGTTTCAAGAGAATGTGAAATATTTGAGTCTTCTTATATGGCTAATGATTGGCACTCTGAAAAAAATGTTGACAACATACCTTATCGGTAGCGCACCAGCACGTTTGTGTGGAGGTTATTGGAGGCCTTTGGTTCCGCTTAAAGTCAGTTTTTCTTTGTTCAACCTCCAAATCATTAAAAATAAAAACACCTGACTGTATCGTTCCATTGAAAGGGTCCAGAGAAGGTCAGCAAACGATCAAAGGTCAACAATGGAGTCGGCAAACTGGACATGGAGAAAGTGCTGACAACTGTCAAGCAGTTTGTACGGGACTGGAGCCAAGACGGGATAAGCGAGAGGCAAGCCTGTTACGGGCCAATCATTGACGAGATTCAAAGGAGATTTCCGGTTGAAGAGTGGTAGGATTTTCATTGACTTTTTATTAAGCATTGTAATAACATTTAAAATGTAAGGGCGGTCAGGTTGGTGTGGTTTCTTTCCTCGCCTTCCACCTCCAGGACCCCGGCTCAAATCCCACCCACCCAAGGGCACTAATTATGTGAATTTGGTTTTCAGTCCTTACCTGACGGCGTGGGTTTCCCTGGAATAAACTCTCTTGGTTTTTTTTCTCCCACATCTACTCCCAGCCCTGCTCTGGAGTAGGGGTAGGCGGTAAAACCCTAGGGTATTCTTGATTCTTGCAACCCTAACGGGGATAGCGTGAAAGTGCACTAGGGTTACCGTAGGGTAAACAAAAACTCCTGGGGCCTTCTGTGACTGTATTCCCGTCAGTGTGACAAGGTCTTATGTCAAATGGTTTGAAAACCTAATTTATTTGTCTCTTATTCAGCAATAGAGACAGTGTTAGAGTTTTAGTGCCTGGCGCCGGTCTGGGGAGACTTGCCTTCGAGATTGCAAGTCTTGGTTACAGTTGTCAAGGCAACGAGTTCAGCTTATTCATGCTATTTGCTTCACATTTTGTACTTAATCGGTGAGTATTTTATTTTAATTGTCTATAAACATGTCCTAAGTTAGTATTCCCCCGTGGTTGGGGGGGGGGGGCTGGATGGTCTAGAAATATCAGCCCCATGTGTGCAATACCATAGGATAAGATACTTAAAAAAACTTTAATGGCCTGATGTTTCGACCCTAAAAGTTTTTTTTTTTTTTTTGCGTTTGTGAAAGATTCTGCTATGGTCGAAACATCAGGCCATTAACTATTTCTTGCATTTATACCATAGGTCCTTTTGGTTGGTAGGTAGTTTTTGCAACAGCTAATTCTATTTTCTCATAAATTTTTTAATATCACATCTTGCATGTCTCGGGGAAATGTGTGTAACATAAATGTTGATAAATTCAAAACAAGTCAATTAGAAAGGCATGCTACATTATTCCAGCATTAGAGGCACAAGTTATAACCAAACATAATACCTATGCTTTAATTTTTTTTTTTTTTTCAGATCTGTAGAGGTCGACTGTTTTACGATATACCCCTGGGCACACCAGTTCAGTAATCTCCGTAGCTCCAGTCAACAAATCAGGCCGGTCACGATACCAGACACCGACCCGTCCGGTCTACGGGAAGATGCAGACTTTTCCATGGTTGCAGGCGATTTCTTGGAAGTTTACAAAAAAACAGGTAATAACTACATCTTGCAAATCTGAAATACTCTGTTGAAGGTTTTTCAGTCAGTGCAGAATGATGTTAAAAACTGCCGGTTAAAGCCATTGGACACTTTCGGAACAGGTTTTTTCTTTTAAAGTTCACAGATTTACAAATAACTTACAGGGTTTACAGAAGGTAATGGTGAAAGACTTCTCTTGAAATATTATTCCATGAAATGCTTTACTTTTTTAGAAAACATTAAAACAGTATCAATCTCGATATCGAGAATTACGGACTTGTGCAAAAAAAAAGGTCCTGCCCAGTTCTACCACTCCTTGTTATCAAATTAGTAATCTAAGATTGACATCATTGGTGAAGTTTATCATCATTTTCTATTTTTATTTTTTGGTCATCAGCTGTTTGGGACTGTGTAGCAACGTGTTTCTTCATAGACACTGCACATAACATACTAGCCTATGTGGAAACCATTTATAAGATCCTCAAGCCTGGAGGTTTCTGGATCAATCTGGGTGAGTACGATTCCATCGTTAATTTTTTTCCTCGCATATTTTGTTTGATGAGGTATCAGCCAACAAGGCCAGACGGCAACTTTGCTACTCTTGGCGATTTGGGCTAACGACCCAAATCAATTGCCACCAGGGACATGTTGCCACTTACTCCTAGGGCTAAAACAGGGTATCCCTTCTAAGTCCTGCTTGAACGAAAATGTCAAGTCGTGAACTTTGCTGAATTCCACTTAAAATGTTTTCGATGAATAAGGAAATCGAGTCATATGATTATAAATAGGTTTCAATTGTGTAAAAAAACAATCATTTTGTATGCCCTTATCCAGAGCTTTTCTGCCAGATTTGCGAAAGGCCCCGTTACGTAATCACTCTCAAAACGTCATAAGTAGATAAAGCCGCTTTGTTGCAGCGTGGATGTATAACAAAGCAAACTCCCACAAATGACGTCAGCGGCATTGTCCTTTGATGCCCGCTCTCAACGGCAGAAGTGTTTTTAGTTTTTCAAAAAAACCTTTAGGTAGGGGCCTGATTTTTTAATCGATAATTACGAAAAGTTCAGAAGTGTACACATATCAAAATTACGTTAAAATGGTGAACAAGTGCATTATAAACAAGTAAAAATATCATTTGTGTTGAAAACATTCCGCTCAGGTTGGTGTTTAAGAATGTAGGCAATGTAGGAGCCTGGTGGAGCAGAATGCACTACCTTCCAAACTTTTTTACGAAGCAATTATGGTGAAGTGCCTCGTTTCACAGGGTTTTTTTTGTTTTGTTTTTTTTTGTGGGAGGGGGGTGGGGGGGGGGGTTTCTTACTGCGCCTTGAACACCCAGCAGGATGGATACGTGCGCATTACAAGTCTTATTATTATTACTATTATTATTATACAAATACCCATTGGTTATAATTATTATATCAGGAGGTCTTTGATATGTGTACTTATAGGCCTAAATGTCATATAGAGAAGATAAGCATTGCAAACTAGGTTTTTTCATGGTAGGCGTTTTCACATTTTCTTACCAAAATAAACAAGGAGATCATTAAAAGTGAAAGTCTCCAAACCATTAGATGACATCTTAAAAGCAAAATGTACTAAACCTACTAGAAACCCTTAGACATATGAAAAGAAATTGAAAGAATTGTTCGGACTAACAAATGATTGCCCAAATGAGAATGGCTTATATTTTATTATGATTTGAGGAAGGGAACAATTTGTAAATTGTATGACAAGATAATTATGACAACATTTGTGACAGGTCCACTGCTGTACCATTTTGAGAACACTGCTAAAGAGCCCTCCATTGAGATCGCATATGATGTGCTGAGGCAGGTCATTCTGGATTTCTCCTTTGTAATGCTGGTGAGTCATTTGTACACTGTTTTTCACAAACAAATAATTGATAATAATAATTATTATATAGTGCATTTTACAATAACTGCATCAATGGGCTCTTACAGTGCCCTGGTCATTGGGCCAATAACATTTATGTAATCTTTCTCAGCTCCCTGGGGAGTTTACAGCCCTGCAGCCGATTTCACAAAACGTTTACGACATGGCGCGAAATTGGCTTCTGGGCTGTCGTGGCGCTCAAGTGGCTTTTTCATACACAATATCAACCTCTACCCTTGCAAGTACCTATTTATACCCCTGGGTGAAGAAAAACAATTATAGTAAAGTATCTTGCTCAAGGACACAAGTGTCATGACCGTGATTCAACCCCCCCATTCCGCTAACTCTACCACCAGAACTTGAATTTTAATGTAACTAGTTAGTGACTGAAGATGTGTGCACACACCAACATTTTCTGTGCCAGAAATCGGATGTTTTTTTGTGTGTTAAAAACGGTTATCACACCCAAGTTGACTATACAACCTGGGAAGCGGTAGTAAGGGGATCACCTTCAGGGGATGTGCCTTTTTATTTCAGTTCTCAAATAAAATCACAAGGGAAACTGACTGGGTAAAGGTTTAAATGATTTGGGGTTGAACAAGATTAATTGACTAGAGCTGGATTAACATGCCTGCACTCTACCAACAAAGCTATCTAGCCCTATGTTGGCAGTTTCCCTCTTAAAAGTTGTCAATATCTTTGTTCGAGGGTGCCAGTCAAAAGCCATGCAAGTTCTGCATTGGGGGAAAAACTATAAAATCACAGGTTTTCTCCATGTTGCAAAAATCTCATGCTCAGCCAATTTAGACGGTAGAAGTTTTACAGAAATATTAAAAATAAAAATAAAAACATGATTTTCTCTTTTTTTTTCTTCTTTTTTTTTGCAGCGTGAAGAGACAATACACACAAGTTATCTACAAGACCAATTCTCCATGCTGAAATACGAGTACGATTGTGTTTTCTTTGTCTGCCAGAAACCCCTACATGCAAATGAAACGACCCACCATACCACTACCAAAGACAACGAAGAGCAATAAACGGAGAGCGCACTGTTTCCTAGCAGATCGGTGGGATAATTGAGCAAAATTTGAAATCTCACTCATTTTTTATACAGAAAGGTTATAAAAATCACAGAAAAAAACACCTATTGTAAATACAAATTATATTCTTCTAAAATAGGAATTTTTAATGATATTAGGTCTGTTTGCAAAATTATGCATTGTATTTTCTCAGTGAATTGAATTTTTTATGCTGTGCCTCCTTATTACCTGATTGGTCAAGATGTGCCACACCCATCTGCCATTCCCCACCATGGGCAAGGCACCAATCTTTTTGGGGGTTCATCAATGCTATGCTCTCTCTGAAAACAACACCAATCACTCCAGGTAAGCTTTGGATAAATTTCTTTATGATTGATTCACATAAGTTACATTTTGCAGACTCATGGCATCCTTTCACTTTTAAAACCATGCACTTGTAACTAACCAAGGAAGCTACGTCTTTGATTGGAAATATGCAACAGACATTTAAAGGAACACGTTGCCTTGGATCGGACGAGTTGCTCGATAAAAAGCGTTTGCAACCGTTTGTTATAAATGCATATGATTGGAAAGATGTTGTAAAAGTAGAATACAATGATTTACACAAATAGCCCTTGAAATTGCGTGGTATTCCGTTTACATCGTCGACTAACACAGTCGGTCATTTGTGGGAGTCAGATTTTTGACTCCCATAAATGGCCGACCGCATTTCCTTGCAACGTAAAAAGGAAACCGTGCAATTCCGAGGCATGTTTGTGTGGATCATTATATTCTACTTTTAAATTATCTATCTAACCATTTGCATTTAATAACAAACGGTTACAAATGCTTTTTGAAGACCACGTTCTTAATTCCATGTACATCCACTGGCCTGCTGTGTTCATGGCGACCAAGCCCCGTAACCATGTAAAACGCGTCTCTCGGTAAAGGCACTGGACACCTTTGGTAATTCTCAAAGACCAGCATTCTCACTTGGTGTTTCCACACCATAGGCCTATGCATAAAATATAAAATAACAAACCCTTGAAAATTTTGGCTCATTTGGTCATCGACGTTGCATGAGAAAAGTGAAAGAAAAAACACCCTTGTTGCACAAATTTGTGTGCTTTCACCAAATGCCTAACAAAAGGCTTCAGGCCTGAAGTCTTAATATTTGAGCGATTTTATGACCTCTTTCTCAAAAGGTGTACATGTGTACGTTACTTCAGAGGGAGCCGTTTCTCAGAATGTTTGATACTATTCACAGCTCTCTATTGTTTGTTACCAAGTAAGTTGATGCTAAAAAACATTTTGAGAAGTTACCAATTTTGTCTAGTGCCTTTACCACAAAATGTATATTTAAGGCAAAAAAACTACAAAAAAAAGTTGAACAAATTGTGAAGGAATCAGTTGAAATTCTATGCCATGACTGAAGTTAATCACACGGGTTTATCTCAATCCTACCAATTTGAAAAGTTTGCGATGCAATTTCTTTTTCTCGACCAGAGCGTTTAACACTGGCCACATGATCATTATGCAAATGTTGTTTACTGAGAATTGTGAGAAATGATCTGGTGATCAAATAACGATCCAACATAAATTCAATGGGAGACTTTTTGACGGTCCTTTTTTTACAGTTCTCATCAGTAGTGCACGCCCTCAGTACTGAGCTTGACACGTCTGCTCAGAGCCGCAAAAAAAGGATTGTTTAAATGCTGCCGCAAGCGACTCAAAGTCTCCCATTACCAAGTGTACCATGAACAGTATCATATGCAATCTGCAAACAAAAATGTTTTTAAATCAGAGCTCATACATGTATATTGTAGTTGTACTACTCGTTTATTTAAGTATCAAATAATTGACTTTAGAATTTGATTATTGAAGAATACAGTTGCACAAATTTTAAACCTAAATACTAATTACTATCTTGTTTAAACATTTTAATGAATGACAATTCTTTCAGATGTGTATAGAATCAATTTTTCCCCATAGTATTTTCAGAGCTTAATAAATAAATAAAAGAGTTGTTATACAATATATGTGCACCTTTTCCCTTTTTTAATTTGATCTTAAAAGAAATATAATGAAAAATATCTCCACTTTTAAAATTGATCAAACAGTCCTGTTTGTGTTACATTATCTACATTTAAAAACAACTAACAGCTATATTCAAAGTAATGATGACACAATGATTTATAATTAAGTCCAGCTCAAAAGAAAATTTGTTCTTTCAGGTGCAGAATATTTTAACTTAGAGATGGTTGAAAGTCAAATGCACCCGGGCCGTGGCTCTCCAAAAGAAAATTTCATACATAATATCAACCTCTGCCCTAGCAGGTACCCATTTATACCCCTGGGTGAGGAGAAGCAATTAAAGCATAAAAGCATCTTGCTCAAGGACACAAGTATCATGACCAGGACTTGAACCCACGCACTGATATCTTTTAACCACCAGAACTTGAATTTAATGCTGTAAACCGCTCGGCCATGACACCCTTCGCAAGGTGTTGCGCATAGAGGCTCAGACTGCAATTAAGTACTGGTTCATACTTTCTGCGAATACCAGCAAATTTTGACTTCACAGGGCTGTTTTCGCAGCGAAATGTTTCGCAGGAGTTGCGACAGTCAACTTATGCAAATTGTGATGTCAAAGTTTGTATCACATTCAGAAGTATGAACCAGACTTAATGCATAATATTAAATGTCTTCAAATGTTTTTGTTATTATTATAAATACCAAATCCAAATTGCCACAAATTACACATTAAACTGTCCTGTGTGTCCTGCACTATATTTCAACAACCACGGATCTATCCTCTCCATGACCAGTCTGATGCTAATTGGCAAACTAACAACGCTGACAATATAAATCCAGTAGGGTAGAGGGGGCGTGGAGCCCAACGGCCAGAACCACAGCCCTCGCCTCGAAGCATCTCGGAGTTGATGGGAGAAGGTTGCAACGATGAACATGTAGGGCAAGGATTGAAGGTACTGGGAGGAGGAGGCAAGACGTACACCAAGGAGGAGGAAGATGGCGATGAGGAGAATGAGAGTGGTCGAGTGAAGAGGAGGTCTGAAGGGCAACGCTAAGACTTCCTGTATGGAGGAAAAGAAGAGAAAATTGTTCATACAGTCAGCACTGCTCAAGATCAATACAATAGACAGGCAGTCAGGTTCGGACCCAGGTTCATAGAGCTACTCAGCACAACAAAATTATGCTTACCAGAATTAGTTTAGGTTACCAGCTACAAAAACATTTTATACATGTACAAAATGTGACTGGTATCATGTTTTTTTCCGCTTCAATAATCCTCTGCTTAAAGTAGCTATGAAATTGGGCCCTAGTCAGAGCCAAATTTCAAAGCTGATAAGCAGAAAATATGGCATGACAAATTTCTTTGCTACAGCAACAAAGGTCGAAAGACTGGATCTTTATCCAAGAGGGATGTTGATGGCTGAACTCGGGTCATGTACCTCAAAAAGGCTAATGGATTTGTCATTCTGTGGTAATATTTGTTGTGCTCGACATGAGATTTTCACAGGGTAAAACCGCTTTTCACTGCAGTTTGGCAGAAAAAAAGTCCTTTTACCTTCAACTCAAAAGACCTCGCAGCAATAAAGTGATCCACATCCAACAGTGAAGCAAGCAAGCCGCACAAGATAACCTCCGCCAGCTGACGCAAGCTGCATGGCGGGATCACGAGAACCACCATGGCCCACGACATCGCACCCACCATTCCGTGGGAGAAGTTATCAACAACTGCCCGGCCGTAAGTACTGGATGCAACGCCTGGTAGCTGGAGAATATGATCACATGCTAGACAGGTTCCGGTGAGGGCCAGGCTACCAAGCAATGTTCTGCATGTGAAGATGCTTTTGAAGTTGTCCAAGGAAATGCCCATATTTTGGCGAGGATGGGATCAGGTTATAAGAATTGAGATGATGTCTGATGAAGTTTCTGAAGAAATCTGTGGACAAAAAATGTGTACAGAACAAAGCGCTTTGAGTGAGACATGGTGTATAAAATAAAGCACTGTATCAAAACCAAATATTATTATGAGTTATTATTAAATTAAATTTATCTCTCTGAAGTTGTGACCAGCCAAGTCCAAGATGGCAAGAATGCAACCCTGTCTCTATCCACTCAGAACTGCTGTCACTTCTTAAAGGCAGTGGACACCGTCTCAAAATAATTATTAGCCTAAAATCTTCCTTGTTAACAAGTAATGGGGAGAGTTTGGTAGTATAAAACATTGTGGGAAACGGCTCCCTCTCCCTCTAGGGTAGTTTGCGAGAAAGAAGTAATCTTCCACGAATTTGATTTCGAGACCTCAAGTTTAGAATTTGAGGTTTCGAAAGCCCACCACTTCGTGTGACAAGGGTGTTTTTCCTTTCATAGTTATCTCGCAACTCCGATGACCAATCGAGCTCAAATATTTTATGCATATGTTGAGGCATAGTTGCTCTATGGTTGAGGTACAGGGGACAGCAAGTGAGAAGACTGGTCTTTGACAATTACCAATAGTGTCCACTGGCTTTAACGAAATAAAAATAAACAACACTTTATATACATTTATTTATAATTATTATACCATCAACATTATCAAACATAACATCTGATTTCGGTGAGTTACTTCTGCTGTTTAGTCAGTGACACTAGTGCGCGAGAGTGGGTGTGTATGCAGTAGAGTTAGATAACTTTTTATTTTTAAAACAAATAATGAAATTATTCTGAATCAGATTTCCATAATTAATCGATTGAATTTTGAAAAGCATTGTCAACTCACTCAGCAGGCGATTCGATTGCATCCCTCCTTGCTTGGGAAGGAATTACACCATTTTCATAAACTCAGCAACACCATCAACAAAGGGTCGTCTGCTAATTCTTTATTCGTCTGCTGATGCAATGCTTGTGTTAGTTGCGATAACGTAACCCTCCGACGGCGTAGCCGGAGGGTTACGTTATCGCAACTATGCTTGTGTTTGCAGCAGAAAGATTATTTTGTTGACTTCCGACCATTGTTCTTGTTCTGTGGCCGTTTTCGGAACTTACGGTTTCAGTTTCGGCTGCTCCGACTTCGGCTCCACTTCTTAAGCCCGCTGTACTGATTTTCCACGTTGTTCGCAAGCGAGCTCCAGCAGCTGGGGGCCCAAGCAAAATCCAGGGTTGGCAAACTCTGGATAACTAGAAACCATGCGGTTTAAGGCGGTAATCTAAAGGGTAATTTTTTACTTTTTGAGGCAGAGAGTGCAAGTTTTGGGGGTTTTGTAATGAATATAAATGTAAAATTGCTGATTTAATGGTGGGCCAAATATTACAATCTCGTAAGCTCACTTGTATATTTTCAAAGAATGTAGAATAAAATGTACTAAGAAGCTGGCCTCATTAAGAAATATAAGCAGATTTGTTAAAACAGAAAGAAGAGAGACAGAAATTTCACCACCTTGCACTGCATGGATTGTAAGTTTGGTCAGATTCAGTAGTCTGCATCTGGACGTCTTTCACATCCAGTCATATCAGTGTCAGGACAAACAAAAAGAAACCTGTCTATCGAGATTCCATTGACTAAACAAAAAATGTGGCTAAAATGTTTACAATACAAACATAGCTATCTTAGCTAGACACTGACTGAGTGACTAGTGGTGGTGAAAAGGGGTAATCACCCATGGAGGTAGTTAATCCACCAAAAGTCCATGTAAAGTTGATGTTATCATCTCTACCTGCATGACTTGAATCGGTGAAAGGTTGGTTCTTGTTTGTTGTTCCTTCCTCCATCCATCATCCATGTTCTGTCCAGTCCAGAGCAGACTCAACATGCTCAACTGCTGCACTGACACACACACACACTGCTACCTCCATGCACTGACTGACATAACCAGCAGGCACAGTGACACTGTCAGTGTGACTGTCGTCACTGACAATCTTGACATTCCAATTCAAGGCAGTGGACACTATAGTATTGGCGTTTATATCCTGACTGATGGACTATGCCAAGTATCGAAGTAGAACTTAGAAGTAGAACTTTCTACTGGTAATTACTCAAAAAAACTATTATCATAAAACCTAACTTGATTACGAGTAATACAAAAAATAGGGAGAGATTGATATATAATAATGATATTATAAAACATTGTGAGATTCGGCTCCCTCTGAAGTATAATGTAGTTTTTGAGAAAGGAGTAATTTTCCACAAAATTTGATTTTGAGACCTCAAGTTTAGAGTTTGAGGTCACAAAATCAAGCATCTGAAAGCACACAACTTTGTGTGACAAGTGTGTTTTTTACTTTCATTATTATCTCGCAACTTCAACGAACAATTGATCTCAAATGTTCACAGGATTATTATATTATGCATATGTTGAGATACACCAAATGTGAAGACAAGTCTTTGACATTTACCATTAATACTAATAGTAATAGTGTCCACTGTCTTTAATTTAACTAAATTAAATAAAACATAATTGTAACATGGGGGTAGGGCATATCTACAATTTAAAAAGGAAGACAGAGAAGGGTAAGCAATATTTAACAAAAAGGCAACATTTATAAATCATAATGTCTAACTCTAATTCTAATGACCAATTGAGCCTAAATTTCCACAGGTTTTTTATTATAAGTTGTGATACACGAAGTCTGGGCCTTGGTTTACCGAAAGTGTCCAGAGGCTTTAAAAACAAGAAAATCAAGAAATATGTTATTTCAAAAGCGTACCAACACTCATGGAGGATCTAAAATGGAATAAATGCAAAAAAAAATAAATTAATGACATGACATTTCGACCCTAGAAGAGTCTTTCTCAAAGACTCAATGACAACACATTTAGGCTGTTGTGTTGTCATTTAGCCTTTCGAAACTCTGCCAGGGTCGAAATTTGTATTCAAAACTATTTCACTTTCAGGTAAAATTTGACGGCACCAAGATGTCAGCAGTGGTCTCACTCAATCACATGGCGTCAGCCGTCGTTGTGCGCACTCTACTCGACCACAGTGACCGCCACTCCCCTGACTGCAAGATCAAGGCCCAATCACTTATCTCCAAATTGACCACGAATCTCTACACAGCTGTCACTAAGGACCTTCTCAATCTCTTTGTGGAGAGCTATCCCAGACAGTTTCCTGCCTACCTGCTGCCTGTGCTAGCTCCGCCCCATTTGAGGTCGTTGAACCTCAAGCAGAGCTGTGTCTTGGAGGAGGACGCCGGAACGGAATACAAGTTTCTCAAGGAGACGCTTAAGAAGTATGAAGGGTTTAAACAACAAAAATTATGTTAAAGAAAGTATTTGGTTGAGGCTGTGGAGACTTGGGGCCTTGTCACACAAGTCAACTTTTCTAGGCAACCTGGAGACAACCTATGCCATGCATGCGGCACTACCACTTTGGTAACACACTTTTCTAACAATGTCTTATGATCAGCAAGAAAATATACAAGAAAAATATCTGAACATTCAAATGTGAACACCTTTTCTTCTTGAAGATTGCCTGGAACTGGATGTCTGTAAATTGTCTCGTGTGACATGGCTCTATGATAAAAAAGGGCCATGTCACACAAGGAAATTTACAGGCAACCAGTTCCAGGCAATCTCCAGGAAGAAAGTTAATTCTCATTTCAGTTTTCTCATTCTCCTGGGGATTGTGAGTTATACATTTGTAGCTAGGCGAATGTCTGTTGTGCTGCCAAAGTGTTCCTTGAGCTTGTAGTGCATTGGTTGCCCAAAGTTGCCTTTAAAAATAGCCATGTATGACAAAGCCTTACATGAAATTCCACAAGACACAAGCCATGGCAAGCCAGAATTTACACTTAACTTTTTTAGTGACCTGCCAGCAGGACCAACTAGTTCCGTGACTGTTTCAATAGTCAATCTTCCAAATGAAACAGGGATGATTTTCAACACTGTACAGCAGGACCACTCAGTGGAGAATTTTCACTGAAACTAATTCAAAATTTTCACCGGTACTTTAAATTTGTCTTTGGTCTAGTACTCATAAAATGTATCCCGAGATGAAATGTTGAATACGATTTGAGTAAAGCTACATGTATTGTCAGATGGTAAAAAATTTACACATTTTGCCTTTTTTTTATTCTCAGGTGCAGTAAGCTTCAGTATCTAGAACTCGACGGCTGTAACCTGGGGATCCCCATGATGCTTTGTGATGTCATTACCCAACATGCACCACAACTCACTTCACTGTCCTTTGAGGGTTGCCGTGATGTATCAAATAAATTTGTCCAGGTGTGTAAAACATTTCTGACGTTATTTCAGCTGTCAGATTTTAAGATCAGAATAAAAAATAGTAAGCACTTTTGAGATGATGGTAGATAAAGTGCTAGAGGGTGAATTTAAAACTGACATATTATTCCTTGCTGCCGCTTCACAAGTTGTATCTTAATTTGGGTGTGATCACTGGCTACACAGCAGTAAACGGTTGTATTGCTTCTGACTGGCAACCCCCCAAAATGATATTGACAAAATAGGGACACCGCCATCATATAGGGATGCATGTATGTGCTCTCAGTTGGTAGAGCGCCGGCACCTTAATCTGGAGGTCGTTGGTTCAAATCCCACTCTAGTCAATTCTTTGTTCAACCCAAAAATCTTACTATTATTCCTGGTACAGAAATTGCTTAAAGGTCTCCAGCACCTCACCCATCTGAATCTATCGGTCTGTTCGGAGGTTACAGATAACGTCTTTGCACTGTCCGAAACCCAAGGCCTTCTTGAAGACAGAACAGGACGGCAAGACCAAGGTAGTATAATATATCAACACTAGAGGGCGCTATTCTGCCAACTCTGGTTGCCAACCATTGTTTATAATAGTTTATCAATGTACTGCAGAAAATGAGTGTTTTGCTCTATGTTTTGTTTTTATTATTTGCTACTCTTCTGTCTTCATATCAACAAAAATCAGATCAATTCAAGTTGAATGATGCATTGCCTCGTTTACCAATAAACTCCTTCCTCCTAAGTGAGTTAGAATTTTTGAGCCCGAAACCAGATTTTCCCTGGGAATTTTCCCACTGACTAGGGTACAATTTTTTTACTTTCAGGCTCATTTATATGAATGAAACTCTATAGTTGCAAAAATAGAAAATTATTCACAAATTTCTTTTTTTATCAGTCACTGGTGGATATAACTTGAGTAGTGTGGATCTATCAGGCAATCAGCAGCTTACAAGTACTTGCATTCGTCACTTGACCGAGCTGTGCGGTCCAAGACTACGATGCCTCAATGTGTCGGCCACACAGGTATGGAATTAACATTGCTATGGTGTTCATGAACAAGACATTTGTGAGTTACATATCTGGTTCAATGACTTACTTTGGAACCACTTACCGCTTAAGTTTGAATTCCCCAGACTATAGAGGCAGTGTGCGATACCCATGCCTACATCCTTGTGGACCGTGGAGGGGGTAATCCTGTTTCAGCCCAAGGAGTAGGTGGCAACGTTCCCCTTGCTGACGGTTGATATGGGTTAACAGCACAATCAGTAAGTGTTGACCTCAACTTGAAGTGGCCGTCCAGCGTTGTGATGTTGGTAGATTTCTCATTAAAAACAAAAAAGGTGAGACGTCACAAAAGTCGGCCTTTGACAACCAAACCATGTCATGTTTATATTTAGATCGCCACGTTAGGCGATCTCTGATAAAATGAAAGAAAACAATTGTAAACAATATTTCTATTGGTTTCATCCAGATGGATTGCACCATTCTGTGGTTTCTGTCTGGCTACAGCCTGTCGACGGCCGTACAGCTCGCCGCCGAAGCCAACAAGTCCATCCTGGATCCCGGCTCAGTAGACGGTATCACGCTGGCTCAGCTCATCACGGAGTTCAGAGTACTACAAGAAAGACTGAAGAACATTCAGGATGAAGAAGGCCACACGGTGGATGACCGGGGAGGAGAAAACGAAGCGGCAGAGGGGGAGGAGAGGGAGATGGACAAAGATGGGGGAGACGATTCTGGAGAGGATTTGGGAAGAATCATGGAAGAGCAAAAGCAGAACGTTGACCCTGAGGTGGCCTCGGTATTGGAAGATGGTCACCCTTGTAGCGATGCATTACAGGATGATCCAGGGAACCATGGAGTATTAACACTGTTGCAGGACGGTACTTTCGTCCAAGATATAGAACATTTAGAGATACTGGAGTTTCAGGATGCAACCAAAGTACAGAATGCTGCCGGGATTGTAGGAGAAGTTATGACTGAGGGTTGTAGATTAGATGTTAGAACCGAAGATGTTTCTTCAGATGCTGGAGATGAATTTAGTGATGTCTTGAGTGGTTATGTTAATGATGTTATCAATGACTGTAGGATGGCTTTAATGCATGAGAAGAATTTTCAAAAAGGCTCAACTGGAGCGCAAGAACCGACTGGTGATGATATTGTCCGATTCACAAACCATGAGAGAATGGATGATGTTCATAGCATCTGTACTTGTTCCGCCCACGATTGCAAGAAGGGTAAGGAAGGCTTCGGACTGAGCTGGGCCAAGCCCAGGGAACGTTGTCTGCAGTGCAATATGGTTCAGGGGTCTAGGAGGACTAGCAACCAACCTGAAGATAATCGTCTTGAGGAGGTAAAGAGTACCTTATGGAGACCAAACAGGAAGGGTTCGCCAAAACCTCAAGAATTCCAGTCGGACAGTGAAATTAAATCTGCAGGTTTGGAATGTGCACCAGAAGTGTCAAGCTCTTTAACTGAAGGAGATATGAAAGAGGAACTTACATGTAGTAGGCATTCCTCGTCTGAGGTAGAGGCAAATGATACTAATGCTGGTGAATGCAAATCATGTCCAACCGATTCGACCAATGACAATGCCTGTATTAAAACATCAACCAATGACAATGCCTGTATTAAATCATCAACCAGTGAAACCTTGGATGATCTTTCGTCGACCAATGAAATGCCGGATGATCACTCGTCGACCAATGAAACGCCACATAATCACGCATCGACCACATGGAGGCGGCTGTACAAACCCTGTATGACGTCTCTGGATATCGGCACCATCGACTTTGACGCTACTCTGGTGGAGACTTGTCTGAAGGAGTTTTTCGTAGCCAATAAGGAGTTGAAGAAGTTGACAGTGTCTTGGAAAGAGCTGACGGATCCGATGCTCGGCATCTTGGCTGGGGGAGCGTCCAAATTGCAATCTCTGTGCCTGGTGAGTGGACAAAAGGAGCCAAATTGTTTCTGTAAAGAAGGCCTGAAAGCTTGATTTCAGTTGGAGGAGGTGCTCTCCTTTTCCAATAGACCTTTATCATGGTGTGGCCATCTTGATTTTACTCACTTCCAACTCATTGTAACCAAACTGAGGCTGGACTGAATAATAGTCTGGTGCCATGTTTGCGCAATGAATGTTAGCATTTATTACGGTTATTGGAAACAGGGAACATGACCAAGATGGTGACAGTGTGATAAAGGTCTATAGTTGTACACCTTGGGAGGTTTCAAAAGAGAACATTCAAACAAAAAATTCAGGTTGAACAAAATTCTTGGGATGATTATGATAGGTGGTTTATTATACCAAGTTTCAGATTTAATTAGTTGACATATTTTTGTAAAAAAATGAACAAAGAAAAAAACACAAGAGTGGGATTCGAACCAAGAAGAAACTGGTTTTACCTGCTGGGGCTCTACCAACTGAGCTATCTAGTCCTATGTTGGTGGTCTCCCTATCTTGTCTATATCTTTATTCTGGTTGCCAATCAGAAGCGAACAACCGTTAACTGCCAGGATAGCCAGGTAGCTCACCCAAGTTTATAATACAACCTGGGTAACAGCAGCTACATGTAGGGGATTACCTTAAGGGGATGCGACTTTTTATTACAGATAATATATCAAATAATAAATCACAACCATTTTTTTAAAAGTCATTTATATTTATGTGTGCTTTGTTTCCGTCTATAGTATGACTGCAGCAGTTTAACAAGCTTGGGTGTGGCCAATCTGATGTATGAGTGTACGAACCTAAAACAGCTTGACCTTCAAGGTAAGAAGGATCTTTATGAACAAGGGTTGCTAGAACAGGAGAAAGTCATTTGCTGAAGGGCATGGGTGGATTGGTGGTAGGGGGCGAGGGCTAGAGGCAGAGCGTCTTCTTGAACAAACACATTGAGGCAAATCCATTGAGTAATTGTTGAGGATGCAGGGTACTTGTTGTCTAAAGGGGAAAAACTTGGCTATATTTCTTATGTTGCTCAATCGAAAGGTACTAGGTGCCCTTAGTCACCCAGCCCAGTGTGACTAGACTTCAAAACTACTGTCAGAGACGGAAAAAGAAAAAAGCAAGCAATAGACAAAAGACAACTTATTCATTACTCTTTGCAGGTCGGTTCCGGTATTCTGCAATGCACGTGTTGAGTTATGATTAATAATGCAGTTTTTGTGAGGTTAAAACAATTTTTGGTTGCATGTTTCTGCAGTCAAAAACTTTTACGAATGAATCTATGTGCCACTTGCTCAGTGAAGATAAAAAAATTTGATCCAGGCTCAATTTTTGCTTCGATCGTTGATTATTTATACTTTAGAATATTGTCTTTGCAGGTGTCTGTTACATCAAAGATTTGGCTTTAACTCCAGTGTTCTTCAAGGATAACTCATGCCAACTAGAGAGCATCAAACTATCAGAGACAAACATAAGCGACTCTACGCTGTCTCGTATTGCCAATCATCTCGGAAGACAGGTAAGAGGGCAGAATTATTTAATTCTGCAGAGATTTGTCCAACCTTTATTTTAAAGCCATTATACACTTTCGGTAAACAGTATTGTCCAAGTCCCACACTTTGTGTATCACAACTTATATATAAAATAACAAACCTGTGAAAATTTAGGCTCAATCGGTGATCGGAGCCGGGAGAAAATAACGGAAAAACCCACTCCTGTTTTCGCGCGTTTCGCCGTGTCATGTATGACATGTGTTTATAATAAATTTGTAATTCTCGCTAACGAGAATTGATATTGTTTTAATGTTTTCTCAAAAAGTAAAGCATTTCATGGAACAATATTTCAAGAGAAGTCTTTCACCATTACCTTCTTTGTAAATCTGTGAACTTTTCCTTTTTTTTCTGTACCGAAAGTGTATAATGGCTTTAATCAATTTAAAGATGCTATGTCAGTTTTTTGGCCGATTTGACCAAAAGATTTTGATTAAAAGTTCAAGTGAGAAACGGTATTTTGATGGGGGTCGAGAAAGTTACAAGCTTTCATTTGAGCCATTGCTGTGAAGAAGTGCGCCAATTCTTAGTTGCAGTGAAATAAAGTGCTCAAAGTAAGTTTTTGTTGGGATCCCGACAATATATCACATGACCAATTCTTATGTGTTTTATAAGAAACGTTTTAAGTTTTTGTCATGGTTCCTGACCATTAAAAGTAAAAGTGAAACCTTTTTTCGTTAGAGCGGGTGATACTCTTTGAAAT
Source organism: Asterias rubens (assembly GCF_902459465.1). Lineage (NCBI taxonomy): Eukaryota > Metazoa > Echinodermata > Asteroidea > Forcipulatida > Asteriidae > Asterias > Asterias rubens. Next base: position 18,055,122 of record NC_047064.1, on the reverse strand, counting down.
ACCATTCACTAAAAAAAATTTTAAAAATCTATTTTTTAATGTTTGGGGCCAAAAATCTGACATAGTATTTTTAAAAAGTCTCTTTAGCAGGAACGCTGTTATAAGAGGACAGCACAAAGCAAAAATAAGATTCAGGACTTCATAATGTACTCTTGACAAGCGAAACCTCTTTTTAACAGTGCTCTTTATAATGAGGGTTGACTGTATATGACTTTTTGATAGATTAAAGAGTTAAAGGTACATGTAGTGGACACTTTTGGTAATTAATACAACAATAATTATTAGCATAATACCTTTCTTGAGTATTGGGGAGAGGTTGATGGTATAAAACATGTTGAGAAACAGCTCCCTCTGAAGTGACATAGTTTACGAGAAAGAAGTAATTTTCCACGAATTTGATTTCGAGACCTCAGATTTAAAACTTGAGGTCTCGAAATCAACCATCTAAACGCACACAACTTTGTGTGACAAGGGTGTTTTTTTTCTTTCATTATTATCTCGCAACTTCGATGATCGATTGAGCTCAAATTTTCACAGGTTTGTTAAATTTTATGCTTATGTCGAGATACACCAACTGTGAAGGCTAGTCTTTGACAATTACCAATGACCAATAGTGTCCACTGCCTTTAAAGGTATTCTTCAATGACAAAGCAACACAAATATATAACTGTCTTCTTTGTCAGTATAAGAAACAAGCCTTTCACGGTACTTTATATTCACATACAAAAGTTTCTTCAGTTGTGGTTTCGTAAACATTTTGAGAGAAAACAAATTATGAATCGCCTTTTTTGTTCAACCATTTCAGATCACCACGTTAGAGGTTTCATGGTGCGAGGAGATCGGTGACAAAGGACTTGCGGAGATCGCCAAGCACTGCGCCAGTCTGGAGACACTGACGCTACGACAGTGCCCAACAACACCATCTACCCTAATGTCTCTAGCCTGGAACTGCCAGGGGTTAAGTACACTGAACATGTCTGGAGTGGAGTCGTTGACCGACGGGGTGGTGCAGGCTATGATGCCCAGTTTAAGACTGATGAAGAAGCTGGATATGAGCTGGAACTCAGGTATATATTTATTTAAAAGATGGTAGTTTTGCATCGGGGATAAAGAATATTAATTTTTGTTTTTACCCATACACCGATGTGTGTTAGCACTGCATACTCTGTACTTTCCCAAGTCCTGTGAAAAAATATCACAGGTATTTTTTCTCGGGTATTTAGGAATTTAGAAACGCTCCTCATAGAAAACTGTATCACAGCGCTTACAAAACCTAAAATAGCACAATAAACAACAAAATCTTATCGGAAAAGCTACATACACAATGTTTGAAAAGCATGAGAAAAAGTAAAAAGCTTAAACAGGGAAGAGATGTGTTTTCAGAAGTTTTTTAAATTGGTCTGTGGATTTAGCGGCTTTAATATTAATATTAAGCATTGTATACTTGGTACTTGCCCAAGTTCTGTGGAAAAAACCCCCACATACATCTGCACTAGCAATGCAAAGGTCGTCGGTTTTAAACACACCCAAGGGATTTGCTTGTGGATTTGTTCTTCACACTCAAGCTTATCGGACAAGCGCACTTGGCAGTTGGTCGCAGACTACACTTGGTGTTTGTCGACTTCAGAAAGGCCTTCGACTCCGTCATACACCACAAACTGCTGGAAACCATCGATGCATACGGTGTCATGCCGGAAGTCATCCGCCTCATCGCCAACCTTTACAACGGTGCCCACGGTTCGATCTCATGGAAGGGACAGACCACTGACGAATTTGAGACGCCGGTTGGGGTGCGGCAAGGCTGCCCCTTGTCCCCCGTACTTTTCAACCTGTACACGGAAGCCATGATGCGCGAATGGAAGGAACAGGTGTCCCATCTCACCCCGCCAGACGTCGCCGGTGATCTGTTCTGGGAGCTGAGGTATGCAGATGACTTGGTGCTCCTTGCCCGTTCTGCAGAAGATGCCACCTACATGCTGGAGAAGCTCGACTCCATAGCCACATCATACGGGTTGAAGTTGCACCCAGACAAGACTGAACACCTTGCACTGAACCCACCAGCAGATGCACCGATCACGCTGCATGGTAACCCCATCAAATCGACTTACCACTTCAAGTATCTGGGCTGCAGCATCAACACTACGATGGATGACTCCACCGAGATTCGCAGTCGCATCGCCATAGCGAAAAGCGCCCTGAACACCTGCGTTTACCTCAAGAAACCCCGCATCCGCACTGAAACCAAACTCCATCTCGCGAGAGCTCTCATTCTCTCCAAGATGTTGTATGGCGCGTCGACATGGACAGTGTCTGTCACCAGTGGGAAAGCCATAGATGCGTTTGGCAGAACTATGTGGAGGAAACTGCTTGGTATCATATGGAGCGACTTTTTCTCGAACCAGGAACTCGAGCAAAGAATTGGCGACCGTTGGCAACTCACACAGGCCACCCTGATGAATCAACAATGGGCGTGGCTTGGTCACTTCCAACGCCACACGAACCACACAACTCTGGTCAACGGACAGCCAACCGGGTCACGATGCACCCCAGGGAGGCCTCGGTTTCGCTGGGTAGATGGCCTACGCCGTTGGACGGGCTCCACAGCAGACACTCTGGTTGACGAGGCGGCGGCCCGCTCGTCCATCCCTCCAAAGAAACAGCCGGCAAAATCTTCAATGGTGTTGCGCAGTCATAGTCGTCAAGGCGCCAGTGGCGTACGACGTTGATTGATTGAGAACTCAGGAAAGTACTAAGTAGTGTAGGGCAGGGCAAGATAGGGCAGTCATCAATAGCTTCATTAGCAGGCATGATATACTTCCTAGAAAAGTTGTGAATAATAGCCAAAAAAATTCATGAAAAGACTACACCATATGTAGGGCAGCCCTTTGTACTAAATAAAGTGATAAAAATATTATGCCTGCGTGAGTGAAAGGCTAACGTTTGGTAATGACTCTGAAAATTGATGCCAATAAAAACTTGTGTGGTAACAACAGCTTTGTATAGTAAGTGGTGTATTTTGAAAAACATTTTACTTCAAACCCCGTTATGGAAAAATACATCACCTTTTATCCCAAAAATATTGATTGTAAGAAGCGTTATTACAGGTAATGCTTTTACGCTTGAGTGTATTCCTATAAGGGATTATTCTTCCAGCGTGGACATTTTCACTCCAGTAATTTCTTAAAAAATGCGACCTTAGGATTCTAACAACATTCAAAGGGTCCCAAAAACCAAATGTATAGAGATCCTTTACCGCATTTTTGTTCTTTTGTTTTGCAGAATTGACAGACGTGGCCGTATCCTGCGTGATGTCATGCTGCCCTCTCATGGTGGAGCTGTTCTTGATGGGCCTGAAGCGCATCACAGAAAAACCATTCATGCCATTGATATCAGGTGAAGAGACAGTGCATTAAAGGAATATACTGAACAACAAAATCAGCTAAGATCACAAAGCCACATAAAACTTACACGATCTAATGACGATGTCAGTAAAAAATATCCCTTGAAATTTTTCGGTCTGAAATGTCATATTTTTTTGATGAGAAATAAATAAAACTTATTTCTTGTTATCGTTCGGTAATTTTTATTCCTTTTCTTTTTTAATCGATGTCATGCAAAATGTGTAATCCGTTTCTCACCATTTTCTCGTCACCAAGATAGCCGATCGATCTCAAATTTATACAGGTTTCTCAGTTTATGTGTATGGTGCTTACACTGCCAGCAAATACTTTTTTAACAAAAACCAATTCTGTAATGTTACTTTAAAATATTTCTTGCTGAGGTGCTGTAGGTTTTGTCAGAATTAGTCAAAAAGTTTCACAAAAATAATGTTCGTCTCAGTGAGACAACAATTATTCTAGCATGTAAACCGATTTACTCTCCTGGAACCATTGCCCTGTGATTTTTACTTTTTTTTTCCCCTCAAAAACTTGTCAAACAATCATGCTGAATCCTTGCAGATGAAAAAATATTACAAACTTCTTCATTCACAGTGAGAAAGGAATTTGTTTCATGACCCAAAATTTAATCTACAAAAGGTACCAAAGCCCTTTAAAGGATTTGGGTACTTTATTTAAAATGTCCACAGATTTACATTAAACTTACAAGGTTTAAAGATAATGATAGTGGAAAGCTTGCCTGTAAATATTAGCAACTAAGGTTGTGTAGTTTTTGAGAAATTAGTAAAACAAGTCACAACATAATTTTGGTCTCATGAGACCAAAATTATTTTAGCATGTAAAATCCCCTTAACCAGTTTATGATATTAACCATAGCATAACTGGTTAATACGTTTTTACATGCTGAAACTGAGACGAAAATTATTACTTTTACTCATTTCTCAAAAACTACAGCACCTCAGTGAGTAAAATTTCAAGGGAAGCTTTCTACTATCATAATCTTCAAACTGTGTAAGTTTACTGTAAATCTGTGGACATTGTGTTTTGTGTTAGGAAAAAGTACATCCTTTAATGAAGCTTTGCTTGATACGCATGGCAAGCCAAGCTCTCAGATTCCACACTACATTCCTTGAACTTCAAATCAGTTCAATCGGAACGAATACCCTCATTTTTCTTGTGTGTAATGAGCATTAAATCCCCCCCTTCAGTCGCTCACACAATTCAATTCATTTCATTTTCTTTCCACACAAAGAACATTGTCACGCTTGTTGGCACACTTGGTATGAGAATTGAGTCATTCCAATGGAAAATAGAAAAGTTTCCCATTTAGTTTAAAGTTGCAAAAGCATTCATGACTTCAAGTCAGATTAACCGATTTGGGCATTTAGTTGTAGTTTGAACTTTAGGGGGGGGGGGGGGGGAAGTGGGGGGGTTAGATACATGTAGCTCAGGGATTTGGGGCGCAAGATTAGGAGACCTTATTATTTAAACAGACAAACTAAGTGTATGATTCAAAAATGGGAAATCCTTCCATGCTTGCATGCCCAGATCTGTGTTTCAGTCACTCTGGGGACTTGCTTTGTTCTCTACACCTAAAGGCAGTGGACACTATTGGTAATTGTCAAAGACCAGTCTACTCACTTGGTGTATATCAACATATGCATAAAATAACAATCCTGTGAAAATTGGAGCTCAGTTGGTCGTCGGAGTTGCGAGATAACTATGAAAGAAAAAAAACACCCTTGTCACACGAAGTTGTGTGCTTTTTTAGTTGCTTGATTTCGAGACCTCAAATTCTAAACTTGAGGTCTTGAAATCAAATTCGTGGAAAATTACTTCTTTCTCGTAAACTATGTCACTTCAGAGGGAGCTGTTTCTCACAATGTTTTATACTATATCAACCTCTCCCCATTACTCGTCACCAAGTAAGGTTTTATGCTAATAAATATTTTGAGTAATTACAAATAGTGTCCACTGCCTTTAAGGAAAATCATATTTTTCAACCCTGTTAATACACTGTGTGGATGTGTGTCAGTCCACGCAGTGTTTCTTCAAGTCCTTACATTACTTTTGTCTCAGGTACACACTTCCTATGTAGCATGCCAGAGGACCAGGTCATCACATTGTTTTTCCCTTTCAGTTACATATATGCTCTAACTCTCTTTTGTGCCTTTTTCTTGCAGAGTTATCAAGGTGGCAGCGCTGCAAGAAACTTATCAAACTAAAGATGAAAGAGAGATTGCTCCTCAACATGCTCGGAGACGAACATTTCTCAAGTGATGAGGTTCGTGTTGTGTCACTCATGAACATTTCACTGCAGGGTTGACCTTCATGTAGTTCTGACTTTTGTATGAGACTTTTTCTGAGAGGTTGAACAAAAGGAAAAATCAGAAACTATTTTACACTTGGAAGAACATTAAAGCTCATACTTTTCAGAGTTCTGTGAAAAGAATCGTTGGCATATTACGTGTAAGGAAAAAAACACAAATAATATACTGTATCCCTAATGCAAATCTAAAATTGTTGCGGTACCCGCTTCTAAAATATAGGATTCTAATTGCTCTTAGCCTGGTAGAGCAATCTCCTTTTTTTTCTGCTGTGTTTTCACTGAGCAAGGTGTGAGCGACTTGACGAACTAGACTGACCAAAAACTGTGACGTAGCTCTCAAATTAACCATATCAACCATGCTCCAGTGCATGGTTTTACATAGTCAAATCTCCTTGTGCTCTATGGTTTCTAGTGGTTAAGTCAAGTCTAGTCTCTCACTCGAACTTGCTCCCTGCTTTCAATGGGAAATACATGTTTTAGTATCAAGACATGACATGAATATTCATATCCATTTTATGGGGTTTTTCTACATTCGGAAACAGGAATATGAAGATCTGGTAGCCCCAAAGCGATCAACGAGCTACACCCCTTGCCTCCGAGTCCTTGAGCTTCAGTACTGTGATCGTGTTAACGACGATCTCCTCGCTGAATTAGTGGCAATCTGCATGGGGACACTCTCCGTCGTCGACTACTACGGAATGCAGATTAAACCAAAGCTACTGCGCCACTGACACTAATGTGGTTGCTTTTGTATCAAATGTTGGCCAATTAAAGCCTGTTGTATCTTGTGTTTAGTAAAATAAAAACCTTATCAGTAAAGCCTAATGAATCCCTCTAGAGCGTGAAATTGCAACTTAGAAATTGGTGTAAATTTGGTGAAAATGCTGTAAACACTGTAGGCCCTACTTACTGGTATAGTTCCGTAAAAATAGCTTTTATATTGGGTCAAATTGCATAAACAGACATCAGTAGAGACTACTGCATCATTTTAAAGTTTAAACTTGCCTTTTTTCAAGTATCAATATTTCATCTTATCACATAAACGGTCAAATGAATTATTTGGCGTAGGTACGCTAAGTCAACCTTAATTCTTTCAAATGCCTTTGACTCCTAGTTATTGTATAAATTTATTTGTTGGTTAGACAATCCTTAGCCAAAAGGGGCTAGCTGTCCGCTCATTCCTGGGCCGCAGAGGTCAAGTTCACGCAAGGACCAATGACTAGTTAGCAGTTGTTTATGGAAATGTTCAAGTACCAGCACTAAGTGGGGGCATTTAAAATTATGTTGGCATTTATGTAGTCAATTCAATTCAATGCCATTGTTCTATTCATCTAACCTGTCCTGTAGGTTATTGGCTATTTTTTTTCCCATGGCCATGGCTTTTATTTTTAGGGAAGTAATAAAAATAGTTTGAGTTTGAACAAATCAATTAGTTGTATGTTGATGTTATTGGGGTTGTTAACTCTAACTAACTTTAACCCTAACCTTCACCCTATTAAACCCTAACGCTAACAAACTCTAACCCTAACATTCACCATATTGAACCCTAACCCTTGTGGACTCAAAGGGTTAGAGTTCATATTGGTTAGAGTTTGTTAGAATTACCAAAAATTTATAAAAATGCTTTTTTATCATTATTATCATTTTGTCCCTTAAATGGACAAGGCATTTTTATCAATTTTTGCCTAGCCTTGTGCATTTAAGGCAAAAATTGATAAAAATGCAAGGCTAGCCTTATGCTTTTAAGGCAAAAATTGATAAAAAAGCAAGACTATAGCCTAAATGCTTTTTAGACAAAAATATATACAAATGCAAGGCTATAGTCATGTGCATTTTAGCAAAAAATTGATAAAAATGCAAGACTACATACAGCCTTGTGCATTTTAGAAAAAAATTGATAAAAATGCAAGGCCTTATGCTTTTAAGGCAACAATTTAAACTTGTGCATTTTAGAGCTAAACATTGATAAAAACGCAAGACTATAGCCTTAGGCTTTTTAGACAAAAATAGAAACAAATGCCCTAAGACTATAGCTTTGTGCATTTAAGAGCAAAAATTGATAAAAATGCAAGGCCTTGTGCATTTTAGGCAAAAATTGATATAAATGCTCAAGGCATTTTTAGGCAAAAATTTATAAAAATGCAAGGCTATATATACAGGTATAGCCTTGTTAATTCTAGGCAAAAATTGATAAAAATGACTATAGCCTAAATATGCTTTTAAGGCAAAAATAGATACAAATGCAAGACTATAGCCTTGTGCATTTGCGGCAAAACTTGATAAAAAACGCATTGTGCACTTTCAGGCAAAAAATGATAAAAATGCAAGGTTGGTGCTTTAAAAAAGGTAAAAATTTATACGTGTGCATTGAAGAGCAAATTATTTCTAAACATGCTTTTTAGACAAAAATAGATACAAATGCAAGACTATAGCCTTGTGCATTTTAGGCCAAAATTGATAAAAATGCAAGACTAGAGCCTTGTGCATTTTAAGCAAAAAAAATTGATAAAAATGCAAGAATATAGCATTGTGCATTTTAGACAAAAATAGATACAAATGCAAGCCTATAGCCTTATGCTTTTTAGACAAAAATAGATACAAATGCAAGACTATAAAATATGCTTTTAAGGCAACAATTTGAACTTGTGCATTTTAGAGCAAAAAAAAATTATAAAAAAGGCAAGGCCCTGTGCATTTTTAAGCAAACATTGATACAAAAAAATGCACAGCTATAGCCTTGTGCATTTTAAGCAAAAATAGATAAAAATGCAAGACATAGACTTATTTATTTAAGGCAAAACGAGATAAAAATGCAAGACTATAAGCCTTGTGCTATTTCAGCAAAAATTGATAAAAACGCATTGTGCATTTTTAGGAACAAATTGATAAAAGTGCAAGGCTGGTGCTTTAATAATGGCAAACATTTATACATGTACTAGTGCATTTTAGAGCAACAAATTTATAAAAATTCTTTTTAGACAAAAATAGATACAAGTGCAAGACTATTATAAGCCTTGTGTATTTTAGGCAAAAATCGATAAAAATGCAAGGCTATAATAGCCTTGTGCATTTTAGGCCAAAATTGATAAAAAGCAAGACTAGAGCCTTGTGCATTTTAGAAAAAAAAATTAATAAAAATGCAAGAATATAGCATTGTGCATTTTAGACAAAAATAGATACAAATGCAAGCCTATAGCCTTATGCTTTTTAGACAAAAATAGATACAAATGCAAGACTATAAAATATGCTTTTAAGGCAACAATTTGAACTTGTGCATTTTAGAGCAAAAAAATTATAAAAAAGGCAAGGCCCTGTGCATTTTTAAGCAAACATTGATACAAAAAAATGCACAGCTATAGCCTTGTGCATTTTAAGCAAAAATAGATAAAAATGCAAGACATAGACTTATTTATTTAAGGCAAAACGAGATAAAAATGCAAGACATAGCCTTGTGCTATTTCAGCAAAAATTGATAAAAACGCATTGTACATTTTTAGGAACAAATTGATAAAAGTGCAAGGCTGGTGCTTTAATAATGGCAAACATTTATACTAGTGCATTTTAGAGTAACAAATTTATAAAAATTCTTTTTAGACAAAAATAGATACAAGTGCAAGACTATTATAAGCACTTGTGCATTTTAGGCCAAAATTGATAAAAAGCAAGGCTTTATAGCCTTGTGCATTTTACAGCAAAAATTTATAAAAATGCAAGGCTATAGCCTTGTGCATTTTAGGCAAAAATTGATAAAATGCTATAGCCTTGTGCATTTTAGACAAAAATTTATAAAAATGCAAGACTAGAGCCTTGTGCATTTTAGAGCAAAAATTGATAAACATGCAAGACAGGAGCGTGACTATTAACGTGTTGATTGCACATGTACATGCAGATGTATAAAACATAATTGAGAAGCAAATTAACGTAGTTTTTGAGAAAAAGGAAATTTCTCAATTAAATATCATTTGAATCTGAGAAAGACGTCATGCCTGAAGCCTTGCACATTTATTTGAAAGCACACATAAATTTCGCAACAAGGGCGTTTTGCATTTATTATTTTCTGACACATGCGATACTTTAAGCTACTTTGGGAAACACCAGGTGGGAATTGACAATTACTAAACGTGTCATTTCTATAAAAGTAAGATAAACAGTTACATTTACAAAAATTAGAAAAGTTCTTACCGTTCGGATAACACCAGTTTCATGCTTGTTGTACTGTGATAAACCACCTTGAAGTTTAAGATGTTGATTATAATGATTTCGCTCTGGCCGGGACAAGTGCAATACTCCGTAACATAATGGAAAGAATTGAAAATGTCCCCACCGGTGCGCCATCACAAAGTCATCACGTCTCCTGGTTGTAGCTTCACGGGATTAAGCGTTTGTATAACTTCGTCCGATTCTGGATGATGGTCATTCAACCAACATCCAGTTGAAGAATCCTTGACAACTTGATTTGATAGAAACCATCCAAGATAAAAAGATTTTGGAGGGTTAGCAACCGCACCCTTAAAACCGTAAGGCAGTGGACACTATTGGTAATTACTCAAAATAATTATTGGCATAAAACCTTACTTGGTGACGAGTAATGGTGAGAGGTTGATGATATAAAACATTGTGAGAAACAGCTCCCTCTGAAGTGCCATAGTTTTAGAGAAAGACGTAAATTTTCCACGAATTTTGATTTCGAGACCTCAGATTTAGAACTTTAAGTCTCGAAATCAACCATCTAAACGCACACAACTTCGTGTGACAAGGGTGTTTTTTCTTTCATTTTTTCTCGCAAGTTCGATGACCATTGAGCTCAATTTTTTGTTATGCCTGTGTTGAGATACACCAACTCTGAAGGCTAGTATTTGACAATTACCAATAGTGTCCACTGCCTTTAAAGGTTTGGGAACTTTTTGAACGACACGAAACACGAACGTCCACATATTTTATTTACATAAGACTTACACGGTTTAAAGATAGTTTTTTTTTTTTGAAAGCTTCCCATAAAATATTACTTGGTGGGAACCGTAACTTCTGAGAAAAAATTTTCGCCCCAGTGAGAAGAAAATATTTATGCATGTACATGTACATGTACAACGAATTTACTATCCTGAAAACATCTGATAATCAATTTTTTTTTCTCACTCAAAACTTGACTACTACTAATAAAGCTGAAACTTCTACATGTAAATTATGCTACATACATCTTCATTCACACCGAGTAGGGGTTCGTGTCATTGCCCAAAACTTGTGAGCTATCGAAACCTTTTATACTTCGTAGACCCTAAAAGTATTCGATTCTATGCAGATTTGAGAGCCCAAGAAACGGGATACAAAGTAAAAAAAAATTGCTCAATTGTGACCTGGGGGTTGTTGACTTCTAATTTGATGTATTTTGGACGATACAAAAAAATGCCCTGAAATAAATGTCCGGTTTTTCAGAAAGATGTAGGGACACTTCTTTCAAGATTAATGCTGGAACATTTGAAAATCACACTGGTGTAGGGGTGCTCTTATTTTGAGGGTGAATTAACTCGGCGGGCAGTAGGACTCCACCACTTGAGCAGAGGATACACGTTCTAGAGTAAATGAATTCTTTCCCCTTTCAGTAAAAAATTGTAAGAGACAAAGACTTTTTCGTTTATTTTTGTAATATTTTTTCCATGTATTCCATGGACAGTGCCTTGAATTTCGTACTTGAATGGGCACAGCAATGTTTTCGTTGGTAAGAGGCACTTCTATATGAGAACATTAAACATGTATATTGGACCTTTGCAAAGGGCATCACGGCACCGACTATTGATGCTGTGGGCTATTAAGAGACCTGCAAGGGAGTTAATTTAGGTGGGGTGCCTCCAATAGACGCAACCATCCTCAAAGAAAATCGTCTGGAAATCCTTGGCTCAAAGAGTAGATTTTTAAACCAAGTTCCAAAATGCCACCACAAGGGGTCATCCACAACCTTCAAACGGTCATATCGAAACCATTATTTCGCCATTATGTAAACTCGTGTGACCTCGACCGTTCAGAAGCGATGTTTCGACTTTACCTAATCTCTTAAGCAAATAACATTATTGACCCATAGCAATTGTTGATAAACATCTGGGGATGTTCTAACAATGACACTCTTCAGAAAGATCTTGTTGAACCAAAGAGGCAGAGAGAAGTCGAGTGCTGATAAAGATGGACACATGACATGGGAGAAAATTGAGGGGGGATAATTTTGCGGGAAAACCGGTCTCAATTGGTTTCGAGTGAAAAAAAAATGGCGGGAATGAGTTATTTCGAAATGAAGCTATAGGCCTTCAATAAAATAATGTGCTCATATTTTAAACTCTTTTAATGTTTGTATTTTGTTTAAAATTCATTCACAGCAAGTAGGGATTCATGTCATGGCAAAACAAAATAAGATCCACAAAAGGTATCAAATCCTTCAACTCACAGGAGATCTCCGGAAGTCATGCTTCACCTCTGATCTCGAGTAGTCATGCTTCACCTCTGATCTCGAGTGACCTCTAATGACCCTGATAGTGTCGTTTGACGTCATGGACTGTGTTTTCTAGGCCGGGACGAGTGCAATATTGGACTTAGGGCGTAAATCACAACATTGTACACGTCAAGACCTAAACAACACGGTGCCAAATCTCGAACAACTTGTTGAAGTCTCATGGCAGACACCACCGTGCACCCTGTCTGAAAATAAAACTTGAACTAAAACTTTCGAATTAATATGGAAGAAAAAAAGCAGTGGTGAAGACATTAAAACCGTAAGTCAGACCATGGTCAGACATGCAGTTAAGTTCAAATTACCCCCAAAAAAAGAGACTCTTAACTTTTGTGTACAGTGTTTTCAGGTTTCTATAGCACAATTTTTTTTTTTAAGAAAAGGGAAATTGGCCGATCAGTTGAAAAGTTTCATGTCTGCATAATGGCCATTTGCAAGTTGCATATTAAATATTGTCTAACACGTCCATCTGGGCCCAATTTCATAAAGCTGTTGAGCAGAACATTATGCTTAGCAAACTGTTGGGTGCTAAAGCAAGATTTCGTGTTAACAGGCTTTGTCAGTATTGTTCAAATTATAATTTAGAATTTAACATTGTAAGTACCAAAGCAACAGAGAGATCACCTTGTGGAAAAAAAACTAAAAATAATATGAGAGCAAAATGACCCGGTAGAACCGATTTATTTTAGTTAGCAAATCAAACATAATAGTGTACAAACGTGGGGGGGGGGGGATAACTTCAACCATGGAGGTAGAATGCTTCAACATTATATACCATCGTCATCAAGAAACCCCCCAAAATACAATCTTGTCTCTCCAAACTGTTTGTAATTAACTTTCTCAGGTTGCCCGCCCGGGGCGATGGCGGTGTTTAGCCTACAATTAATTCTAATCCAGACCGAATGTTACATCATACCTTCCTTTCAACTTACCAACAAGCACAACTGCACATTGTTCAGCCCATGCGCCTCGCCATTGTGTGATGCATAGCAGGCACATTCTATGATGCCTGGTCCTTGTTGGTGAGCAGTGCTGCCTTGTATTTGAAGAACTGATGGCAGCAAACGAGAAGGCTGTGAGATGCGCCCAATCCATGATGGACTCGAAAGAAAGGCTGGCAGTGGGTCGGGAGATATTTCCAAGTAGATTTGCAGTCAGCGTGGTAGGCAGCAGGGTCTAGAGACTACTCCAGCAGTGGGATTATTAAGGCAGAGTGGCTGGCAGGCCGATACAAGTGCAATATGACTTATTTTACATAATTAACATATGCCACTTGTTTCGGTCTGCCAGACACAGCCAATAACTAACAAAGGTAAAGTTGTACTTCAGCCAAGAACTTCTGGCCAAGATTTAAAAAACACCCACATAATCAACCCAAAATATAGCCAGTTATGGCCCAATTTCATATAGCTGCTTCAGCAAAAGATTTGCTGAACAATTTCCAGCTTAGTAGTCAGTGGGAATGAGCGGGATACCAGTCACAAATTGGACATGTGACATTGTGTTTTGGCAGGCAACCTCAATCTGGTAAAGAATAACGTTGACGTGCCCAACTAGATAATGTGCTTTTTAAAATCGGCTCATGAAACGGGTCCTGTAGTCGTGACAATTCCAAACGATCTATTCAACAGTTTTAAAATCAGTTTTGAATTGATGCGTGTACTGAAATTAAAAACAATGTGATCAAATATTGAACTTTCGATATTCGAACTATTTTTTAAAAACAGTTTTCATTTCAATGTTATCAAACCATGGAGGAAGAAAGTGAAGTCGAAAATTACCTTATGAAATTGAGCACTACCAATAATGACAATTTCTTATGTCTTATTAAGCACTAAAAAAGTGTGAAGCCATGGGTGGCATCATGGAGCGACTACAAGGTGGCATGAAACCCCAAATCAGAACCCAATGATGCTTTTACAAATTGTTTAAAATAGTGTAACCCTACACCAGACGTGGGCCTGGAAGTTGCCGAATTATCAGTTGACCCCCATATGGGCTTTTTGATATTATGTGACACTGACCAGCAGGCCGGGACGAGTGCAATATTACCGTTCAAGAAAAGACAACATAGCGCTCGTCAAAACCTGCTGGGCAAAATCGCTTCAGGCAAAGGTACCAAACCCGTTGAGTAACCGTTGGGAATGAAGGAGCGCTCAAGCGAAGGTGAAACGCGTGGTATAATGGGGACTACTAGAAAAACTAGTCTTTGATCATCTAGGTAGGCACAACAATTTTGCTTTGTAAAACTCCTCACAGCTCTGTATGCAAAATGTGTACATGTACCTGTATATTTTTTTTAAAGCTCAACAAAGGTTAGTTCTTTGCAACAAACCGCACATTTATTGTGGTTTAATTATATTAAAGGCAGTGGACACCTATTGGTAATTACTCAAAATAATTATTAGCATACAACCTTTCTTGATGACGAGTAATGGGACGAGGTTGATGGTATAAAACATTGTGAGAAACAGCTCCCTCTGAAGTGCCATAGTTTTCGAGAAAGAATAAATTTTCCACGAATTTGATTACGCGCAGAACTTCGTGTGACAAGGGTGTTTTTTTTTCTTTCATTATTATCTCGCAAGTTCGATGACCGATTGAGCTCAAATTTTCACAGGTTTGTTATTGTATACATAGTTGAGATACACCAACTGTGAAGGCTAGTCTTTGACAATTACCAATAGTGTCCACTGGCTTTAAATAGCCATGATGAAGAAGTGCAAAGCAAGCACACTCAAATAGTTTGTCACATAGTTTTAAGTTCTTGCCAAACTAGTTTCCTAAACTAACACGCGGTAAAATTTACCATCGCCGTTGAACATTGAACAAGCAAATTGTTTTCACACCATAATACTAATACACAAAGAACAATCCACAACCGAGTGCCACCCGAGGTCAACTAAAACAACAAGGTCAAATTTGTCTAAAAGTATAGCAACTCGAGAAAACGTCCCTAACGCAATTTGACATTTCACACATGTTTTTTTTCAAGGTATTCTGATCTAGCCGAATGCATAAGTACCCTGATTGTTATATTCACAAGCAATTAAAAGCTACATTTATATTTACATTAAGCACCTGATAGTCTTGAGCTCAAGTCTGAATCGTGCCCGGAAGCTAAAATACATGATTCTGGCCCAGGCTGACCAGCAGGAACCCCAACTGGGGCTTGTGTTTATCTTTCCCCCGCAGCATGCGATGACCTCGCCACATGGTCGAGGTGGTTTTAAAACTCACCGTGGGATTTTTGCTCTATCTTTTGGAGAGCAAAATTGAGCAAGATTAAAAGGTATTTTAACACGATTTGTAGAAAGGACAAAAACATCAAAGGTTCGATGCTTTGCCCGCTCTGAAAGGGACATTTTACAGATTATTATTCAAAAAATGGACTTTTAACTAATTAACCTAGGCTATAGTTTAGTTTAAAGTTTTGAGTTTCCATAAAATGAAAAGCTGAAACTGTATTGGGAGAAAAACAGGCATACACTGTACAAGAGTCACGACCATCTTTGTGTTACAATTAGAACACAGAAACAATATCTTAACTTCTCAACTATAACAAATCCATTCATTATTGTAACTTCATTATTCACTACACATGGACAATGCAGAATTTCTGTGTGTGTTCTCTCGTTACAAATATACACCTTTGCAACAAACAAAAGAGCAAATGTTCCCCCATAAAAGGACCATGGGTTTAGCTACCTCTGGCGTGGAATACTATACCACGAAAACAGGCCATGTTACACCTTCCATGCACCTTCCAAGGCGTTTCCGAAAACGCAACACCAGACGACGGGCGCCGTGCGTTACATGCCACTGACGATGTAAACCCATATGAAGGGCAGTAATTGGCTCTTGCATAACTCTGACAATAATCCATCTTTTCCCGCTCCATCACTTGACTCAAGTACCCGCTCTTCATAAATACAGTGCTGACCCTGAAGAATGAAAAAAAGAGAAGTAAAAGTGAGAACGAAATGCCATGAATTTTGAGAAAAGACTTAAACGCTGGTGTCCTTGATGCATTCACATTATGAACATTATAAGAGAGAAAAAAACACCCTTGTTGGACGAATATGTGTGCTTATAGATAGGAATAAAAGACTTCTGGCTAGAATTCTTTTATTTGTTTTAGTGAGAAATAACATCTTTCTCAAAATCGATGCTACTGTAAAGGGAGCCGTTTCTCACAAAGTTTTATACTATGAACAACTCTCCAATGCTCGTTACCAAGTCAGTTTTTAAGTTAGTAATTGTTTGTTTTGAGTAATATCACTCGTTTCTAAGGAATGGGTCTCAACAAACCTTGCATGAAGAATATCAAGCACTTTGGTTTGAATTTTGATACGTCCACAGGGGTGTGATAAAGCTCTATATAAGAACATATATTTATATTAATATTATTACCAACATATAGTTAGGCCATAAAGCTACAAATCATGGATCACATGCGACAATAAAACTCTGTTAAAAATGCGGCAAGGGAGAAATGTGAGTTGTTGAGGGGAGTATTGTATTTTTCATCAAAGTTCAGGCAGCTAAGAAACAAAACGAGACAGGCGAGTTTTTAATTTACTGAGAGAACAAAGAAAATGATTGATGTATGGAATGGGCATATGTTAGGTTTACATGATAAATTGTACCTACACTCTTGTTTCGATGAAGGGTCACTGCGTGAGGGAAAAAACAATGGTGACATTGAACGGTATGCATTGGACCATGAGATTGTGTGTTTACAGAAAGGCTTTACCGACAGGAAACGCATTGACAAGAAGAAACAGAGCATCAACTTGTTGATCTTAACCGATGTGTTACGAATAATTGCTGTGACTGCTGTCCTGTAACAATCTATTCGATTCATTACAGAACAGATATCTGGTCACTCTTAGTCCACGAGAACAAACATAAATCCATTGTCTGAAAAACCTAGGACACTTTTACTTTTAGAATTGGGAAATCGTTTATTTTATTTATTTCTCAAAAACTATTGCATTCATTTGGTTATGTCAATGTCATCACATGATTGCACAATTCTGAGAAGCGTTTCATGCAGTATTCTTGGATTTAATTGTTATCGATTACCTCTCTAAAACCTCATTCCTGGAATTGTATTTTTGTCTAAAATTGTCTACTTTCGGACAGCTGCATTGCTTCTTATCAAGCTTTTAACGGTCATTAAAGTTTTGGCTACCCACCGAAGGATAATTGCCTGGAAATCACCATTGCGTCAATGTTGACCAAATTTGTGTTTAAAAATGTCGGGCTTATGAGCTTTAAAACTATAACTACTTATACATTATTAATACCTTAGTAATTGTTTCAAGACTGTAGTAATGTTTTCAAGTTATTTGTTTCAAGACTGTAGTAATGTTTTCAAGTTATTTGTTTCAAGCAATAGTACGTTATCTTCAATCTTTTTTACCCCACAAAGAAAAGTCAAAGTTTCCATTCATAACAATATTGTTTTACTATATATTTTTTTAGTCATGAAAAAAAGCCATTCCCAAAAACTGCGTTAGCACCCTGCTTGATCCCTAAACTTGACATTCCCCTGCTGGTGGGTGAAGTCTCTATGGCAACCATTAACCGGGTCACAGTAAATAAAAGGAAGATCTACAGCCGAGGGCACTCGTACAATTTTGGCGGGAGTTCACAGGTCAGAACAACCTGCGATTTTAAAAGGGCGGGAGTTCAATGTGTATTGTGTTACCATAGCTCCATGATATATCCATGGTTTATGGCCCACGGTCTAAACTATGGAGGCAATAAAGTACAAACCTAGTTTTAAAGGCAGTGGTCACTATTGGTAATTGTCAAAGACCAGTGTTCTCACTTGGTGTATCTCATTATATAGATAAAATAACCTGTGAAAATTTGAAACCCTTTGGTCATCGAAGTTGTGATATAATGAAAGAAAAAACACGCTTGACACACGAAGTTGTGTGCTCTCAGATGCTTGGTTTCTCACAGTGTTTTATACTACCAACCTGTCCCCATTACTCGTTAACAAATATAAGGTTTTATGCCAATAATTATTTTGAGTAATTACCACTATAATTGTCCACTGCCTTCCTCCATTTAGATATGACAATTGTGTTGTATATTATAATAGGCCCGTGCAATTGTAAGGGTATTACGCATAATTGAATTTATACCATGCCGGAGGGATTTGTTTTATACAATATTTACATTCTCGACAAATCTTTATTCAGATAATTATTAATTTATATTATCAAGTTTACAGCAGAGTGTAAAACTGCATGTATACTATTAAAATTGGGAAAGGGTTCTAAATCCTATTTTGTTATACTAATAGGTGAACGGGATCTTTCTCAAAAAAAGCAATTAAACTTCTGTGAACCTGGCACGTATAGAATTTAGCACCTGTGCCTGACATCGCCCAGCTTCTAAGGCTGTTCTAATACTGTTACGTCATGGCTTTAAATCTGAGCTTTCAGTCTTCAGACTCATCTTGACAATACACAAAATATGGAATAAAAGGACAGCACAGTTGTGGAAATACACAAAAGAATCTTTGAGTATAATAACGGGCCGATTTTCTTTTTAATTGATTTGAGTTTTAATAAAGATTTCATGGATACAATCTGTTGTACACCGGTACAGAGTTTGATGAATCTTTAGACTGCAAAACAAATGTTTTTTTTTTAACCTATAACACTAACAGTGACACTGACACCATTTGCAGCAGACCTGATAATTCACGGAGGCAACGAGGGCGAATGCCTCCGAAGCTGCCCCTGGTCATTGGTGCTTTGTTTTTACAATTTCCTCATAAGGGTCCCCTTTACAATGGAGAAATCGCCTCGGTGCCCGTTCAACATGAGCAGCAGGCCTGCAATCTGCATGTACATGTATGTTGTCACGTAGAAACCGAAGAGAGACTCAACACCAATGATTATTGTTATGGCAAAAATGTGTGTCATTCTTGTGGCGCAAATTTTGAACATTGGTGAACATGCGACAACACCACTCTAGGTTTCGCAGTGTAGACTTTTGTGAACGGTAGCAGCTTAAAACTTGAAATATAAACCCCCTAAAAAGTTTCACATCCATGAAAACACGTAAATTAATTGAACATGATTGAATTTACCAGCATGAGCAGTATTATGTGATCATTATATTCCTGGTTTTGTATTCATTTATTGAACAGTAGGCTACAGTGCACATTATACAGTGCATAGTTAATGCATACAGTGGTTTCGTTGTTTTGATGCCCATTTACACCAAACAATGTAAAACTTACAATTCCATACTATAAAATACTAAACGATGCACCAGTTCCGGTTTCGGCCTATTGCTTCTTTTGTTGTCCATGTTTTACTTCATGTTCCAAATAGTCCACAAGTAATGAAAACACAAGCTTATATAACCAATGAGCACGTCAAGTTTAGGGCCTACACTTTTTTTTTTCAGACCTTGACAAAAAGCAACAAAAAAACATTTGTCTTCGGGTCCATGTTGGAAACAGAAAATTTGAGCCATCTGCCGTCAAAAGCTGATGGCATGATGTCTTTTTGTGTGTGTGCAATATTGTATATTTCAAGTTCTTGGTAACAAAAAATAATACTAACATACAGTCATAGAGGAAAAGAACTTCCATAGTAAAGTGCACCCTATGAGGAAATTGTAAATTTCTACTTGAGCATTTCAATGGCACCAAGACAATGACCAGGGGGCATGGAGGCAATAGCCTGCGTGAGTGAGGCCTGCGTTTTACACTATCGTCCCAATCACAAACAAAGGTATTATTAATATTTAACAATCATCTGACACTTCAGTGACCTTTCGTTTTGTTTCCTGTCCTGACCGGAAGTAAGGTGGTCCTTATCTTTCAAAGTTACGTTTAAAAACATTAGATACAAAAATATAAAACTGAAGTATGGCGTTTGAAGTATAGCACAAGGCAACCCATTTATTTTATTTTACATCGGGAAGAGTTCGCAGCTCTGGGATGTGGTTATGAGTAGGCCTACATACCAAGCGGCTTAGATCCTGCACATTCGTGCAAAAGCAAAGCGACTAAAAGAAGAGACGATGGCAAAATATCACAACAGAAAACATCACCCCCCCCAAAAAAAAAAAAATAAATAAATAAATAAATAAATACTCTACTATTAGTGATGTTGGCCTACTTTGAGGAAAAGTTTCCGTATGGCGCCACCACTTTTTCATTCGAAATAAAATAATATAGTATCTAATTTACCTGATTGATATATCCTTTTTGTAAAAATGAGTGAAAAAGTGGTGGCGCCATACGGAAAGTTATCCGGTCACAGTTCATACCTTGTGATTTTCGGTCTTGTAAGGGGCATGTGAACTTTTCCATCAGTAAATCATAGAGTAAAGGCACAACTTCTTTAAGTGAACCAACTTCAATATTAGAACATTTTAAGGGGCACCCAGGCAACGACTAAAATGGGGCAGCATTGCCTCCGAGATCAGCCCAGTGATTATAGATCTTTATAGTAAGTTCCCACAATACAAAATCTCTACACGGCAAACTACCACACTGGGTCAATGGAGTCCCACAATCACTAACCCCAGCTCCCCATACGATTCCAAATGCCTGTGGCTAATCTAATTCGAGTCTAACAATAGGTGCGGTACAAAAGGGTATAAAAGACCTTGCTAACTAAAGCCCTCACTGGGCGCGCGGCACCAAGCTTTTCCGTATGGCGCCACCACTTTTTCATTCGAAATAAAATAATATAGTATCTAATTTACCTGATTGATATATCCTTTTTGTAAAAATGAGTGAAAAAGTGGTGGCGCCATACGGAAAGTTATCCGGTCACAGTTCATACCTTGTGATTTTCGGTCTTGTAAGGGGCATGTGAACTTTTCCATCAGTAAATCATAGAGTAAAGGCACAACTTCTTTAAGTGAACCAACTTCAATATTAGAACATTTTAAGGGGCACCCAGGCAACGACTAAAATGGGGCAGCATTGCCTCCGAGATCAGCCCAGTGATTATAGATCTTTATAGTAAGTTCCCACAATACAAAATCTCTACACGGCAAACTACCACACTGGGTCAATGGAGTCCCACAATCACTAACCCCAGCTCCCCATACGATTCCAAATGCCTGTGGCTAATCTAATTCGAGTCTAACAATAGGTGCGGTACAAAAGGGTATAAAAGACCTTGCTAAAAGCCCTCACTGGGCGCGCGGCACCAAGCTAGCTTTATGCCATCTTCTAGTACAATGACACGCTGTGTGTGTGTATTTAAACCGCCAAAAATTTAGTTGACCAGCCCACTGATAAGGAAAGTACGTTTGAACGTGTACAAACTACACTAGCTTAGTTTTTATTTATGAAGGTGAAGTCTAAAGTTCACTCGTATTGTAGCTACCTGGAGCATTGTTTATACCACAACGATGGAAGATAAAAATAGCATGTACATATGGACGGCAAATGAATTAGGTGGGCATGAAAATGGGCTAGTTTTTTTTTATGGTAGCTGTATAGGTAGCTGAATGGAAAAAAAACCACGACGAGTTTGATTTTGAAATTATCAGTATATAAATGAGGAAGATGTAGTCTGCAAATTGTCGCGTGATGGGTGGGTGGGTGTGTACGGACGGACGGCCAGTGATGGCAAAATTTAGTTTCACTTATTCTTCACTTAAAATGGTGGGGCTTACACCATTAAAACTACGAGACTAAAACTGCAATTGATACTGCTTTCTAGAAATAAAATCGACCACTATAAATATTCAGGTGCTAAGGTGATTCAGGTGATAAGTGAAATAGTGAGACGATTGACTCATTGAGGTGTGGAAATGGTAGTCACACCATGGACTAGAAACTCCTATGGTCAGACCATAGCTCAACGGTCAGACCTTTATTGAAGTATTTGGACACCAAATATTTAATAAAATAAAAGAAACAACAAACAAAACGAAATAGCTGCAAACACAAAAAAACAAACCCAATAAAAAGTTTCAAGAAATGACCCTCAAACTCTTGCACTTGCAGCAAGATATAAATTAACTGCACGACTCAAAACCAGAACTATCTTACCATGCCACTTTGTAGTCTCCGAGTGTACGATCACTGCATTCTTAATTAGCTCACTCTTGACCTAGTTGACTCTCAGTAAAAAAAAATAATAACAGCCACCACGCAAGAAATCACTTCACAAATAACTATTGACCAAGTTGCAGAACTTGTTGCCTTCTACTCTATAGCCACCGAGTTCACACCAGCAAGAAATGAAGCCAAGGGCACGGCCCACAGTCTCCACAGTTTGACCTGTTGCGAGAGTTATAAATGAATGGGTTTAGGCAAATGCAACCTTTTCAAACTATCTTGCCCAGCATCAGCGGAATGAACCACCACGACGCTACGGGTGGTGATCTTTTCACCCCCCCCCCCCCCAAAAAAAAAAATAAATAAATAAATAAAAAAAAAATCGAAGCATTTCCCCGTTCAAAAGTACATCACCGCAAAAGCAGTTATGCATTTTTAGTATATAGCACACGCATTAAAAATCGCTACGTCTGCTAAGGCAGAAATTTTATGTGTGTATTTCAGCGGGAAAAGGGAGCACAATTTGCCCCTCAACAAAATCAAACACCCCTGTGCAGAGAATGGGCAGGTTCAATGGCCGGTCGCATAGTTTAACATGCCATAGCATGCTGATAACAAAAGGGCCGAGTTTTGTATTCTTTCCATTATTATACCGCTGCAGAGCATACATAACACCTACAGATATGCTGGTGCATTGACAATAAACACAGGGGGGCTCCAACAATGGGATAAAGAAGGATCGGAAACAGACGGCTATTTTGTGTCCTTGCATGATCATTCTAGCTACATGGTTGAACCATGATTGAACCATGCTTGGAATGCACAAACTTTACAGGTAGTTCGTTGCAAGATATGATACATGGAACAGCACAGATTTTCACAAAATATGGAGAAGATTTTTTTTTTTGTGAACCACGGAGTATTTTACAGCTCCATGTTTGAATTAAATAATATTATTTTTAGTGCACATTGCAATCGGTACCCTCACATTTTGGGTCTTCGTAATTGGTACATGAACGGTCAGAATTGGTTGAACCATGATTGAACCATGCTTGGAATGCACAAACTTTACAGGTAGTTCATTGCAAGATATGATACATGGAACAGCACAGATTTTCACAAAATATGGAGAAGAACTTTTTTTGTGAACCACGGAGTATTTTACAGCTCCATGTTTGAATTAAATAATATTATTTTTAGTGCACATTGCAATCGGTACCCTCACATTTTGGGTCTTCGTAATTGGTACATAATGCAGAATCTAAAAGTAAAATTTTGAGGTTTGCTTAATAATATTGGATAAAAAATTATATCAATATCATGGATATATCAACACAAATTTAAAAATTAAATCAATAAATAAATAATTAGGGAATTAATCTATAGGCAGCTTTACTTACGTAGGGCCTATGCTTAAGGCACTGGACTCGTTTAGTAACTCAACAATTGTTAGCATACAACTTTGAGAGTGTAGCTGTTGCAAACAACTTAACAACCAAATGGACCGATGGTATAAATGCAAACAAATAGTTAATGGCCTGACGTTTCGACCCTAGAGAGTCTTCTCCATGTTTAAACCAAACTGACTTGAATGGTATTCATTGGAAGGAAGTCAGGCATTTTGATAATTGTGATAAGTCCATTGTTTAGCATTTGTCTTACAAGAAAGATTGTACACCGAGTCGTTGAGTGTATCTTTGCACACACGTGTGAACCCAAATAAAGGAACGACGTCTGTCGTGTGAATGGGCCTTCAAAGTGTAAAAATTCCACCAATAAGGAGAACATCTTTAACAATAAGATGATGCCTCTGACACAATTATGTCAAATCAAAATAAATATCACCTGTTGTTTTCTGTTTCAGAACCAACAACAAAGCTCAACCATGCACATTTTCAATCATAAATCCATACAGGTTTAGGCTCCTTTTTTTTATAAATTTTTGTTTAAAGAAAGTTGGACGATAACGTATATAGAGAAGGGCTTGTTTGAAATGCACGTACAGTACATCCAATAGCAGGGACAACAAATCTGTGGTCAGATAGGATAATTTTTTGTTATAGCTTTCTCCAGAAGACGGAGCAAACTGATCGAAACGGCGAGTAGACACCAACGGTTCTTTTCAGAACCACCCCAACTCATTTAGAGATTATCATTACGTGGTGTAACCGCAAGCCTTTACTATATAAATCTGTGGTAAAAAAAGGTTCATCTGCCGACTTTGGAGAGAAAGGATTCAGTTTAATCAGACCGAGATGAGTGCAATGTCGAGTGGGTCATGGTGACAGACTTTGCTAAACATCTCCATCTAATTATCCAGAACCAGCCAGTCGATAAAAATGGTCGATACCACTGCATAGAGAGATCGTCAGAGCTTCACAAAAGAGACACAAATGCCTCAAAGCGAGCCTTCTCGGCTTTGAAATACCGCTGTAGGGCCTGTAGGGTTCGTTTTCGATAGGGCAAGGGCACCAATGTACTACGCTTACAAGGGCACCGAGGCAATGACCGGGTACGGTGGCATGGAGGCAATCGCTTAAAATATTGGGTCATTGAATCAATCACATCAATCAATCGTTAAATGTATACGGTACTAATCCAACAGTCGTTTCTCATCATATCGCCTGTGCCCCCTCTCCAACACTTGCACCATTTTTTAAAAAGTCAAACATTTTGTTGGAGCTCCACAGATGTATATGCTCCAGGGATGAGATTCATTGGTGGCAAAAGGAACCTGAAACTGAGATCCGCATCTTTCGGAGCTACGCTCAAATGATAGAAATTGTGCGTAACCATAATAAATGGCAGACGAATTAATGCATCAATTCTTAGCAAAACACCAAGGCCTCTGTGTGTAGGTCTCCTACAAGACATTTCTACTTCTGTTCACATTCCCAATAAAAGGCATGTGGATTTATTTATTTTGTTTGCAGAATATTGGCTCTAAAATGATATGTATTCAAAACATCCAATAATATAGCGACGACAATCAAAGTTCCCATTTTCTTTAAATTTATTTATTATAACACATGGTTCAGTGAACAAGGAGGTCCTACCCGGGGGCTATCTATAGTAGCCAAGCTACACTGAAGCATTAAGGTCAAAATTGAATGACGCTCTTAAAATGTGGGCGTGGTTTCCAAAAAGTACGTCAGCACAAACTATGGGTCAAAAAGTGAAACATATTTCGAGGTATCAAAGTTCAATTCGTAAACTTCATTCCAAGTTGCATTCTCTGAGAGTTTGTCTGTTCAACCGCTTACAAATGATAAATGAAGACGTGTGGACAAATCTTTAAGTTGCTGTCAAGCCGATGATATTGCGAGAGACCACTTTCATAAAGTTATGATGTAAGCTCAACAACTTGTTATAACAATGAAAAGTATACAGAAACAAGTTACCAGCCAAATTACATTAAATTTACATTGTTGTGACTGGTGCCCAACTCATGTTTGCTTAGCAAAGAAATTTCTCCAGCTCAGTATGTTCTGTTAAACAGCTTCATGAAGATGGGCCCAGCACTATACGGTCCCGATTTCGGAACCGTAGTGGGCTAGTGTTGATGAGAAAATGCAGTAGTCTCGCGAGGAGCAAAATTGTTGCGAGTGAGCCGTGACAGAAATTTAACGACTTGTCCGCAAGTCTATGACTAGTGCAGCTTTATATCACCATGGATAGTCGTACAAAAGGTCGCGATTTCAGCATTTTAGTCTAGCGGGGTAGAATTGTTTCGAATGGCATATAATTTATTAAGGGCATTAATCAAACGTTCGGGTGGCGTTTCCTTATGAAAGGCATGTCTATAAGATTACAAATAAACGACAACTTTTGATAGGTAGACGAAAAAAATTAAACCAGATAAAAATTATTCGCAATTATCATGACACGGCGAAACGCGCGGAAACAAGAGTGTGTTTTCCCGTTATTTTCTCCCGACTCCGATGACCGATTGAGCCTAAATTTTCACAGGTTTGTTATTTTATATAGAAGTTGTGATACACGAAGTGTGGGACTTAGACAATACTGTTTACCGAAAGTGTATAATGGCTTTAAAGTAAAATTGTGTGATCATTTGAGTATTTTAAATTATTTATAGTAAATTGATACGGTTGTGAAGTGGGCATCGTCATGAATCAATCACAAATTTCATAATAGTTTCTTTTTATCTATCTCCTGCTATGCCTAATATCAATTAAACATGGTGTCGAGTATCTTGGGGCGAATTTAATTGGCACGGAAATTTGAATTTGTTTTTAGACCATGGCCTTGAAGTACACGTGGAGCGGGTTTGAAGAATCTAAACATAATTCTGGACTTTGATCTTGTGAATAAAATAGCTGGCCAGGAAGAATCAGATAAAAAAAACACGTTTATTTGTTTGTTATCTACCGCAAAGATAATTCCACAAAATGATAATTAGTAACTGTAATGACTTGTTCGACAGTTCTGAAAACAGGAAGTAGTTTTATTCAACTGTTTGTCAAAGGCACTGTACGAACTGGACACGTGTGGTTATTGTCAAAGAGCAGTATTCATTCTCACTTGGTATCTCCCAACATGCACCAAATAACAAATCTGTGACAATTTTGACTCAATTGAAATTCCCCCCAAAAATTGAAAAAAAAAAAAACATGTTGCATTTCTTTGTGTGTTGTAAGACGATACGAAAGGCATCAGCTGAACTTGTATTTTATTATTATTTGAGTGAGGAATTACCTTTTTCCCTCTCAAAAACTACGTTAAATCAGAGCATTTCATCACAATGTTTTATACTATCAACTTTGCTCTTTGCCAAGTAAGTTTGTATGCGAACCATTGGTAACAGTACTCACCATGTATACTTTCCATCTTGAAGAATGAGTCAAATACACGAACGATGTCACGGAAGATGTTTCGAAATTGTGTTGGGATGCGCGCCACAGAAAGACTAAACCAAGTCTCAACCCATCTCACCACTAAAAACAACATCAGAGAAAGCATGGCATGAATTCGAATATTATGCATGATATCCTTACCTTACCATTGCACAGGTCTATATAAAATAATATACAACACAATTGTCATACCTAAAAGGAGGAAGCAGTTAAAATTTCCTCGTCAAAATGTTTCATGTCCACTGATATGCTTTTTGTGACAATACTGTTTGGATGTATTGGGTTCGGTCAACGTATATAATGTGAAGGTTAAATTGAATGCCTTTGCTTTTGTACTGTTACAATTGTATTTATCAAAAGCATATTTTGTGATAATGAATGGATATTCCACTGTCACTTCATTTCATTATTACAAAGGGTTCAATCAATCGTGATAATGTGCCACAGCGCTGCTGGTACGACTACCCAAATTCGAAACGATCATTATTTTCATTCACTGTTAACAAACACAAATAACACAGTAAAATAGCCGTCGTGAAATTGGACATTAGTTAACTGTATAATTCCCGCCATAATCGTTCGGCGCCGTTGGGATTTTTGGCGCGCTGAACACGCGAACACTTTTCAGTGCGTACACTCTGGTCACTTGACTTCCCCGCTATTATGATGTCCCATTTTGAGGTCACGCAAAGTCAATGTACGCAACACTACAAAGTTCACCGGTGTGGCGGTTTCAACTTTCCGCCGTGTTCAGTTTTCCGAATGACCAAATACGGTAACATTACGTCATGCGATGCCTGCGCACAGCAAGCGAAAGTAGTCCATTTTTAGTGCCGTATTGAGTCATCCGTGTTACTCTCCGGTAGCTGTCATGGCGGCGTCCACGAGTACAACGAGCGGCGAACGCGTGGATCGTATGAGAGAATTTGGTGTGAAGACCAAGCAAATTATCCTGTATTTATACCGAACGAGCGTCAGAGAATCAAAAGAATTTTTTATTATTCTGGTTTAGTTTATTAAATTTATTTATTACCGTTTTTTATTTTATTTTATTTGTTTAGTTATTTTTTTTATTTTACTGAACTACAGTACTTGCCAGGGTACTCGCGGCGGTATTTTTGTCTGGCTACGTCACCCGGAAAACTGAACACGCCGGAAAGCTAAAACCGTTCGAACAACGTGTTGAAATGTCCGGCTACGTCACCCGGATAAATGAACACGGCGGAAGACTGAAACCGCCACACCGGAACCTTATACAAACTATACTACATCCATAATTAAAGGTGCGTGTAGGCATACCTGTAGCATGGTTGGTCATCATTCGTAAAATACGAATGACAAATTGTAACCTCAACCTGAAAATTTGTAAATTATCCTTGGATAAATTTCAAAATGAATACCACGAACAATTACGACGATGTGTTGGGTCACAATAAAGTAGGCCACAGTTTAAATAAAAAAAAATGTGAAAGAATATAGTATTTCTATAGGCCCTTATATGGGTAGTTTACTCTAGTCGGCAGTCAGCACTCTTGACGGTCAAAGTTGTTAATATAAATAATAATTACCACTTCACAATCGTGTTGTCCTATTCACGGGTCATTAAACTTTTAAGCAGTTATTTTGTATTACAACTTAAATGATTGTGAATAAAATGTTGTGGTCGCATCAGGCTGGCAACTCATCCGGTACAACTCTAACTTCCGCGTAATAAATAGAATATAGTCTGAGCAGTAGGCCTATATTAAAGGGAAGGTACACGTTTGGTACAAAACAAAACAAATATTAACTTAAACTGACTTGGTAACGAGCATTGGAGAGATATATAGTATAAAACATTGTGGGAAACGACTCCCTCTGAAGTAATATAGTTTTTAAAAAAGAGGTAATTTCTCACTAAAATAATACTCAGACATCTAGCTAGAAGTCTTTTATTCCTATCTGAAAGCTCACAAATTCGTCCAACAAGGGTGTTTTTTCTGTCATCATTACAACTTCGATGACCGATTGAGCTCAAATTTTCACAGGTTTGTTAGTGTATGCACGTTCAAAGGCGCTGGGAACTTTGTAATTACACAAAATAATTGCTGGCATAAAAACTCAGCAGTGGAGAGCTGTTGATTGCTCTATGGTATAACAAATCGTTAGAAACAGCTCCCTTTGAAGTAACGTAGTTTTGAGAGAGAAGTAATTTTAAAGTAAAATATTTAAAATCGAGCATCTGAAATCACATAACTTGCGCGAAAAGAGGGTTTCGTCCAATATTATCTCGCAACTTCGGCGACCAAACTTCCACAAGGCGACAGTGCTTGTTCTTCTATAGTTAACACGAAAATTTGCTTGCCGTTTTAAACTGCATTATTTTAATTGACACCTGTTGTAAAAAGGAGTCCATTCCATTGTGCGAGGTACCGTAGGCATCTCAACGCCGTTAATATAACATGGAGGAATAGTTGTAGCATAGGAGCAAGCGGTTTCAGGGGGCAAAGGTTCAGGGAGAACCATCCCTGGGGACGCACTGCATTCTGCTCACTGTGACACTCATGGAGGTCTACTGTGAAGTTCAACCACGAACACACAAAGGTTACAGGGTTCGAGGGTCAAAAGTATAGAGTAACCGCCTTGGCTTTTTATTATTTCAGAGGGGTCCACCGTTAGAGTTCAAACATAGGAAACAAACCACAAACCCCAATCACTCAGTAGTGCAATGTACATGTACATGTACATTTTGGTGGACGTGAACGTGATTATCGCCCTAACTGTTGACCCAGATTTCTGTGCACAACCTTTTGTCAACCTCTTGATCGTATAAAAGCACTGTTGAATGGAAATTATGCTTTCGTAAAGCATGAGGCCAATACAGCATGCTATGCACTATGCAGGTTTCAACTGGAGAAAAGATTAGGTGCACCTAGTTGTATTGACTCAAAACATGCGTGTAAATAGTTGAAAGACTCACTGGTATACGGTTAGTAGTTTGCTGTGGAAACGATCTCTGGTTTTAAGCCTGATGCCTGTCTTATAACAAAATATCGTTATTGTATAATTATACAATACTGATTTAGACCCACAACTTTTTCAGGCTTGCGCGTATACGTAAGCCTAATGAAAACAAAATGTGTCATTGCAATTATAAAAATTGCCACTGCCTTGGTAGATATTTACTGGCACTGGCAGATAGTGTATGTTTCCACCAAATAGTTTAGCACCCAGCAGGACCAGCAGGACCAGCAACATTTCCAGAGTCCACATTTTAATCAAGCGTTATTTTTCAAAAACTTAGCCAGCCGAACCAATTTCAGACAGTTTAAGTCCTCAAGTTTAAAGCCAGTGGACACTATTGGTAATTGTCAAAGACCAGTTTTCTCACTTGGTGTATCTCAACATATGCATAAAATAACAAACATGTGAAAATTTGAGCTCGATTGGTCGTCGGAGTTGCGAGATAACTATGAAAGCAAAAAACGCCCTTGTCAGACGAAGGTGTGCTTTCAGATGCTTGATTTCGGGACCTCAAGTTCTAAACTTGAGGTCTTGAAATCAAACATAGGGAAAATTACTTATTTTCTCGAAAACTACTCCACTCCACTCCCCATTACTTGTTACCAAGTGAGGTTTTATGCTAATAATTATTTTGAGAAATTACCAATAGTGCCACTGCCTTTAACGCGCATTTTGGCCAACGACCCACTGCCACGGGAAAACCATGTGGGACCATGTCACATTGCCTAAAAATATATTGAATGGCGCTTTGGGCAAACGTGTTGCAAACAAACCCAACGAATCTATTACAGACTACAGACAAGTTGTACTTCATACTTCCAGAGACTATTAAATACAGCAAGTCAATGTACAAACACCAAGAAGGAAGGAAACACAGTGTTACAACAATGTTGAAAGTCAACACATAGTTACCATTGTGATGTATACTATAGCATTGCGAACGAACGCATCGTACACAGTGTAATTCAAGTTCATCATTGCAAATATCACACTCGCATTAATTAATTGGAGCTAGAATTGTGCAAAAAACACCTGATGAACCAGGGAGGTAGAATGCTTGAACTTACCTCGATTGTGACAGACCAATCGTGTCTAGAACCTCACTGGTGCTATTTCAGACCGTATTGTACATGACTGATGCCTCTGTCAGTCTGTGCATTTACACTGTGTCTCGTGGCTGTAAAAAGCTCCCAACTGAAGGTGAACTTGGTTCCGTTATACTGTTGGACAATGGAGCAGGTACTTGAGCATTTGAACATGCCCCTTCAGTACTCCAAGCTTCAATTGTGAAGAGCGACAAATAATAACCAAAGCTTGAGGGCTAAAAAAAACCCCTCTTTTGAATAAAAGCGTGTGATTCGGATATGCAGGTATTGAAATCCTACATGAATTGAGGATGGCAGGAAAGAACTGTAGTAGTATAGTGGTTGCTGTTCCAAAAATATGTTCAAAAGCTTCACACCACGGTGCTACCATGCGTCCCACGTGGGCCAGGAGCTACATTTGAAAAACTTCAACGTTTTCTAAACAAGGCTTGATAGAGCATGCGGGATGGGGGTTCATGTTTACTCTTACTTAAAGAAATGTTTTGCTTTACTCCGTAATACATGTAACTGTTGTTATTCTTTTATGAGAGTATGGACATAAATGTATTCTTGAATTGAATATTAGAGTGAGGAAAGAGTAATTCAGAGAAGAGCTGAATTTATCTACTCTATTGCCACACATTGTGAATGTTTCGCTGCTGTAACCCATTTGCTGTTATTAATGTCATTCAAATCACCCACAATGTTGTAACACACTCCGTACATTCCCGCGGTTGGAACAGCGGTTAGTGGAACGTGCGTAACTGCTACAGAGTGAAGTTCACTGCTAGGCCGCCTATTCACAACGTCACAGGTCACAACGGCAATGTCAAAGGGTCAGTTTCAGAAATGCGCATCTCGCGGTCGCAGCAAGTTTTGGTGGTTGCGGTTAGGGCTTTTAGAAGAAGAAGAAAAAATACTTATGCTTAGCTCCAGCCTCCGTGATAAATTTGAATATATCGAAAGGACATTTGAAGTGTGGACTGGAATGCTGTAACTGAGGCAAGGGGGTGGTTTAGATGCATTAAAGACAGTGTACACTATTGGTAATTACTCAAAATAATTATCAGCATAAAAACCTCACTTGGTAATTAACGAGTAATGGTGAGAGGTTGATCGTGAGAAACGGCTTCCTCTGAAGTGACGTAGTTTTCGAGAAAGATGTAATTTTCCACGAATTTGATTTCGAGACCTCAAGTTGAGAACTTGAGGTCTCGAAATCAATCATCTACACGCACACAACTTCGTGTGACAAGGGTGTTTTTTCGTTCATTATTATCTCGCAACTTTGACGACCAATTAAGCTCAAATATTCACAGGTTTGTTATTTCATGTATATGTTGAGATATACCAAGTGAGAAGACTGGTCTTCGACAACTACCAACAGTGTCCACTGTCTTTAAGAATACGTTTCGTTTTGGCACCATTCGCTTGTTTTAAAAGATACAAATAAATTCGCGGTTTTTTTTTGTGTTTTTTTATATCGCCGAAAATCTGGAGCACTAATTTTGTGCGAGTAAGTCAATCATGTTGCTGCGCGCGAAAAAAGGGCGCTGCCTACAGGAGATTTTCTGTGAGGCAGGGGAACCCATAGAACTTTCGTAAAACTTGTGGCGGTCGTATCGGGCGCCCTCTGTTGAATTATATAGTCGTGTACCCTGTCCTTATCCGCAATAATAAGAACAGGGTAATAGTTCATGTTTCCTTATCCGCAATAATAAGAACAGGGTAATAGTTCATGTTTACACATGTACGTCGAATTTAACTGTGAATCTCAAGAACTATGCTGACGAGGGGTACACTGATGCGAGATCAATGTGAGTATGTGGGTGCGTCAAAGTGTGACGTCAGATGTTCAGGCAACACGGCATGAAGCACTAGAAAAACCAGAGGTCAGCTACTGACGTTTCGAACTGTATGTGTTATGCAGACTCCGTCATGCGGTTTTTCCGTATGGTCAAGAGCTCACATGGGATTTTAAAACATGGTGCTCGGAAGGGCCAAAGTAAAGTTAAGCCTATCCAAATTATCAAAATCATGCGCAGTGTTGTTAGTAGATGCTCAGCTATCGTTGTACCAAGATTGTAATACCGTTCACACCTGTCCAGACAGACTTGATAAGTGACCTACACTGCTTTATCCAGTTTTGACAATCTCCATTTTAGACCGGTCAGTTAGAACAGACTAATCAGAGTTACCAGATTTGATGACATGGAAAAGACCGGTCAGCAGTCTCGATCTAGACTTCCATTTGCTAGGTATACCGATTAGACTCGGTGCTCCAGCTACCTAAACATACTACTTGGTACCAGTTAGTTTGATAACCTCGATTACTGGTCAGTCTCGGTCTGCATTGAAAGAGTCTATGTACTTTTTGTCCCCAAGACAAAAAACACAATGTCTACAGTTTTATACTAAACATATTATGACAATAGAAAGATTATCTTAGGTGCTGTAGTTTTTGAGAAATTAGTAAAACAATGTTATAACAATAATTTTCGTCTTAGTGCTCATAGACCTGTAGAATGTAAAAACTTATTTTCATGACATTGTTTTACCATGGAGGTAGATTATGGTTTTAACCATTTCTCAATAACTAAAGCACCCCAGCAACTAATATTTTAAGTTACGCTTTCTACTATCATTATCTTTAAACGGTGTAGGTTTAATGTAAATATGTAGACATTGTGTTTTGTGTTACAAAAAGTATCCAAATCCATACTGTACCTGGTTCTGGAAAACCCAAGTTTTTAAACCGATGAGACTGAGTGTATAATAGCCTATGCTTCATGTGAAGACTTTAAAGACAGTGGACACTATTGGTAATTGTCGAAGAATAGCCTTCACAGTTGTAGTATCCCAACATATGCATAAAATAACTAACCTGTGAAAATTTGAGCTCAATCGGTCATCGAAGTTGCGAGATAATAATGAAAGAAGTTGTGTGCGTTGTGATGGTTGATTTCGAGACCTCAAGTTCTAAATCTGAGGTCTCGAAATCAAATTCGTGGAAAATTACTTCTATCTCGAAAACTATGGCACTTCAGAGGAAGCCGTTTCTCACAATGTTTTAACCAACAACTTTTACCCTTACTCGTCACACTGCCTTTAACACAAGGTAAAAAATGGGGGAAAACTTATAGCGAAAATGTGGTTGATATCACCTTCAAGTAATGCTATCTTTGAAGTAAGTTTGATGCATGGAGGAATGAAATGTTGAAGAGAAGGCAGCAGAGTTCAGACCTGCCAGATTCAGTTTACAATTGCATAATTATTATAATATAAACACACAAATATCCATTCAGTTTGCCGTATCTATGGAGACCGTAGTGACGAAATGCAATAATATCCGACCGCGGGAAGCTTGGTGTGGTCAGCGGTGTGTCTCTCTTGGGTAATTTAATCTCAGTGCAGACTATTAGCGCTCAAACCACAATGTCAAAGGTCAACTACCTCTGACGTCAACGACTGCACTGTATTGTGTCCTGGGACGGAGTGACATTTCTTTCGAGTTTCATAAAAATCAACCAGACATAATTATTGGTAATCCAATCGTAGCTAACTTTTAAACATTTATCGTGTACATATACACACTTTTCATGGACTTTCTTAGTTGTAAGACGTCCACTTTTGATGGGCATGCCGCCACATGATGCCACATCCAACCTGGTGAATTTAAGGAGGGACCCCGGAGGCTCAATCATTTTCACAGATCCCAAATGGGTACATGCAGGAAGTAGGATGGAATGTGCAGTGAGCCAGTTTCAGTGGTTCACGGATGCAAAGTGGCCACAGCTGCAGTCGCTCGACTGGGGAGGGGGGGGGGGCGACTGGCGGCAAGGTTAACTACAGCACGGTGCAGTGACGTAGGCATTGACAACGGGCAACACCAGGGCGTGGGAACCACTAGTCTTGGTCCCAAGACGCTCCGGTTGTGCAGTAATAGTCTTGGTTTCAAGACCTTGAAACCAAGCTAAAAAAGGGCAGGAGCGCTCCGTATCGCCCGCTAGCTTCCCGCTACAAACATTCGTTAACAGAATTGAATTAAGAAGGAAAGCACGCCCTCTGTCGGGTTATTACGTTACGAGTATAAACTAATGACGTCTTTGATCAAGACTAGGGAACCACTGGAGTTCACTCCAAATATTCCGAAGTACCTTCTTGTCCCCTCTCTAAACCTTTTGCAGAACATAAATCTTTCCGTAGACCATACATTCAGTAATAATTTAGAAGAATATAAAATGCCAATCACTGCATGGTTTCAGCTCCGTACTCTGGACTTCGGCAGCCATTTTGAATTCCCCATGTAGGCCTACGTAAGAGATTCTAGAGTAATTGGCAGACAGCCAATGTTTTTTATTACTAAAGGGAAAGCCACATCTCAAAACTAATTAATTAATCTATTTTGATGGAGTGTGGCACTGAAAAGAGCCGGTTTGGTGTCGACGATATGAACAGTTACTCCGTTCGTCTTTAGGAGAAAGCAACTGTGGATGAGTATGTTTAATTTAAGTGAAACACTCACGATCAATTCCCACAACGTATAATGAGCACATTCGTTTAAAAAGATGATTGGGCCGGATTAGTTTCAATTTCTCCCAAGAATTGTTTGAGTTTGATGCAGGACTCTGTAAAGTACCTCATAAATTATACAAGGAACTTGAGATGTCGTCCTAAGAATTTGGTATCAAATTTGGTACCTTTCAAATGGCCTCGACTGATTTTTTTTTTTTTTTTTTGACGATAATTCGCCAAGTATTTGGTTTTTGAAAACAAGTTCAGCTTATATTTGGACACGTAAAGAAGTAGATTAATGCAACGAAATTCAATGTATAACTGTTTTTAACATAAATTTGTCTCACCTTTTCTCTGTGGTCTAATATTTAAGGAACAGGTTGGATCGGTCGAGTTGGTCTTTGAAAAGCGTTTGTAACCGATTGCTATAAAATGCATAATGGTTAGAATGACGATTTAAAAGTAGAAAACAAATTGGTTTTGGAATTGCGTGTTTTTTTCCTTTTACTTTGCGAACTAAAACACGGTCGGCCTTTTATGAGAGTCAACAATTTGACTATACTTTTAAAATATCTTTTTAATCATATCCATTTTATAACAAACGGTTACAAACGCTTTTCAAAGACCAACTCAACCGACCAAGGCATTGTGTTCCAAAAACCAATGCATCAAAGGCGTTTTAAAGACAGTGGACACTATCGGTAATTGTCAAAGACCAGTCTTCTCACTTGGTGTATCTCAACATATGCATACAATAACAAACCTGTGTAGATTTGAGCTCAATCGGTTGTAGAAGTTGCGAGATAATAATGAAAGAAAAAAAACACCCTTGTTACACGAAGTTGTGTGCTTTCTGATGCTTGATTTCGAGACCTCAAGTTCGAAACTTCGAGGTGTGGAAATCAAAATCGTGGAAAGTTACTTCTTTCTCGAAAACTACGTCACTTCAGAGGGAGCTATTTCTCACAATGTTTTGTACTATCAACCTGTCCCCATTACTGGTGATCAAGAAAGGTTTGTGATTATAATTATTTTGAGTAATTACCAATAGTGTCCACTGCCTTTAAGGCCTTCAACTCATGCGTACTGTCTATTCGTAGTGAAAGTTGAGCTGGAGAAAGAGGGTCCAAGTTTGAACTTTGGTGGCCCTGAAGGGCCATCATTAATTTCTTTTATCGTCAATACATGTGTAAACATTTGCTATTCTAGTTGTCCCCCAAGGTAGACATATTGTTAATGGAGCAGTATTCTAAGTAACTTTACTGCCACGTACAAAATCGGTAAATCGTGCTCATTCAAGTTTTATCCTGTTTTAAATCATCAATCCGAGTGTTTCAATAGTCCTAATTATAAACATAATTACACTTTGTTAAAGGCAGTGGACACTATTGGTAATTACTCAAAATAATTATTAGCATAAAACCTCACTTGATAACAAGTAATGGGGAGAGGTTGATAGCATAAAACATTGTGAGAAACGGCTCCCTCTGAAGTGACGTAGTTTTTGAGAAAGAAGTAACTTTCCACGAATTTGATTTCGAGACCTCAAGTTTAGAATTTGAGGTCTTGAAATCAAGCATCTGAGAGCACACAACTTCGTGTGACAAGGGTGTTTTTTTCTTTCATAGTTATCTCGCAACTCCGACGACCAATCGAGCTCAAATTTTCACAGGTTTGTTGTTAAATGCATATGTTGAGATATACCAAGTGAGAAGACTGGTCTTTGACATTCACCAATAGTGTCCACTGCCTTTAATAGGTTACGGTTAAATATTGGAGGTAGACTTTCTACTACAGTTTGGGGAACATTGGTATCCTACACATCTCACCACACTGTATAACCAAAGGCCCAAATACACACGAGAGTAAAATTCAAAATATTGTGGAACGGCCGGCTGAAAGTGGACAGTTCAGTGTTCAAAGGCATCCCTGCTTACCGTGATGTTACAGTAACACAACATAAGTTCGGGCATAAAGCCTTTCCCATGCAGTCTCAAAGTCAAATCTAATCTATGCAACAAGGGAGTTTCTCTTACATTATGTTATTGCAATGACCAATATTGAGCACACATTTTCGCAAGTTTGTTACTTTATGACTATTGTTGGGATAGTGATAGTGAGGATACCTGTCTTTGACAATTACATACTTTCCTCTTCGGTCGGCTTAGCTCAATTTAATACAAAGCTTGATACTGGCATTCGACAATTACATAAAGTACACTGCCGCTATAGGTCTAATTTCCTCTAAGGTCAGCTTCTTCTAACAATGTCAATGTTCTTCAAAATTGAACAACAATTTGTACAGCATTTTTCTATTGTCTACGTGCTCCCACTTCCTAAATCACAGTCTCATTATGATAATTTTTGAGCTCATTATTCAAGCCCCAAATATCCCTAAAGCCTCGAGCACAAAATACTCGACACAGCGGTGTGTATGCCGCTGCTGACAGTTTTATAACCATAGGGATACCGGAAGGAATGTGGGCCGAAATAGCTGTATTAGCTTGGGCTCTTAAGCTTACCCAATCACGGCTTCGTACTCTATGGACCTTGACGCCCCCAAGGGGGTGCCGTGGATTTGGCAAGAATGACCCGGCATATAAGTCACTGAACTGGCACCTGTTGGACCGTTTGCTATGGTTTTAAACACATACAGTACGTTCCTTCAAAAAGTGCACACCCCACTGAAAAAAGGTCCATATGTACAAAATGTACATGTAAATCCACCGCAAGTGTTAAAGCCATTATACAACTTTCGGTACAGAAAAAAAAAAAAAAAAAAGTTCACAGATTTACAAATAATTTACAGGGTTTACACAAGGTAATGGTGAAAGACTTCTCTTGAAATATTGTTCCATGAAACGCTTTACTTTTTGAGAAAACATTAAAACAATATAAATTCTCGTTAGCGAGAATTACGGATTTATTTTAAACACATGTCATGACACGGCGAAACGCGCGGAAACAAGAATGGGTTTTCCCG
Source organism: Asterias rubens (assembly GCF_902459465.1). Lineage (NCBI taxonomy): Eukaryota > Metazoa > Echinodermata > Asteroidea > Forcipulatida > Asteriidae > Asterias > Asterias rubens. Next base: position 18,016,376 of record NC_047064.1, on the reverse strand, counting down.
TCGCGATTTTCTCTTGACTCCGGATGACCGATTGAACCTAAATTTTCACAGGTTTGTTATTTTATATATAAGTTGTGATACACGAAGTGTGGGACTTGGACAATACTGTTTACCGAAAGTGTATAATGGCTTTAAAGGCAAAGTAAACCTTTGGTGTTTAGAACCGTTCAAAAGTTTTAATCACTGACTCAAACTACCGTTTCCACAAAATTCTATTTTTGTCAAAGAGCCTTCCACTTCATTGCATCTTCGTTATGGAACGACTTACCTATTCATATTCGCCAAGCTGCCTCTCTTTTTTGAGATATCGACGAAAATTCTGAGCGAATTATGTTACGCATCATAGAATAATCCGTATTACAGGAATACATCTCATAATCAAATTTAGGGGCATAAAATTATTGTTATCTTTTACAAAACCACATTACTTCGAAGTTTAAATGTTCCTCATATTGCGTATATAAACGCAACTGTAGTCTACCCAAGGGTTTTATGTTGCCATTAATTTTTAAGAGTGATTACCAAACGTCCGCGAAGTACTCAACAACATTCTCACGGCTTGTTCAAATCGAAATAAATTATATTTTGGTGACAACTAAACTTGTTTTTTTTTATTTTTTTTTTATTCTTGTACCACTTTTGTGGAGGTTAGCCACTGGGTTTTGGAGCTAGCTACGCCCGTCCAAAACGAAAACGGCTGTCCAAAAAGAAAACACAATGATCCCCTGAATGACTGAGTAGTTCCTTAAGTACTACAGCACTCATGATAGGAGTAGGACAGACCCCATCTTGGAAAAGGGGTCGTGTTTAATATGAAGACACTGTACCTAATATGCCAGATGTTGGAAGTCAAAATGCCCGGGGCACACTTCATCGGACCAACATTCCAACCAACCTCGTGTAGAAAGTAAAATGGTATAATTGATAAAGCCATGATTGACTTACAGAAATAGTTATGGGTTTTACAAGATAATCATTGAGGAGGTTTCGCGCTTAGTAGGTGGTTACCTCAGTCGAGAAAAATGCAGTTGTACTGTCATGAATCTTAGTGGCTATACTTTATATTTCAATCAACGGTGTGCATAAGTTATTGTATGCCTAAAAAAAGGGGGGGGGGGGCACACAAAAGCGCACTTGCCACTCCAATCCATCCACATCAAATTAAAACATCACGATTGCCAAAACATTACAAACCATCAAAAGTATTTCAAAGCCACATCAGAAAGAAGATTATATTGGGTTTAGAGAATGTTTAATATTGCGAAATTTAATTTCAAAAACTTAAGTGGCCACTTAAGTCTCTTTTAGTCATTCCCTTTACCTGCAGTAAATGGTGTTAAAATTTGACACTATGGATGTTGTCACAGTAAGGCCTTGATACAGAAAAGATAACACAAATCGATATCAAATGGTGTTAAAACTAACACCAATGTAATTGTTTTGGTTGAAAGAAGTATTATTTGACACCCAAAATGGTGTAAACAATATATTATTTCTTGGTATCTATGTGTTGTGTGACAATGGTGTATCTTTTTAACCCCCAAACTTGTGCAGTGAATAAAATGTCAGCTTCGGCCATTAAATGTCCAATTAGTCGTATATACTAGTATAGTTTTCAAAGATTTGTCTATGTGTTTTCACACAATGAATAAATCAATTGAATTGAACTGAATTAAATTGAACTGAATTAAATAGGAGAACGATAACATCTATAGTTATACTTATTTTCGTGGACTTGCCGTAAACCACACAATGAAAATCGCCACCAGTGCAGTGCCGCCCACGTCGGCTGTGCTTATTGTGAAATACCGCGACCCACAGTCCTTCATCCACGGTTCTACCAAGATTCCGCCATGGATAGAGCAAATAGCAAGGAAGGGTTCTACCATCTTAGATCCATTGGTTCCACAAAGTCTTGTTGTATTTAGGAAATAACAGAGAGACACAAAGTCAAGCCATGGATGGTTCAGCATGATGACAAGGACGTCAGTGTCATTCTTAATAAATGCCATCCACCACACTGTCACGTTGTCTATCTTTCACTTGTGAGTTGCTGTTGGTGTCCATTTTATGAGTACATGTGGATTTAGGCTCTGGACATACAGTACCACGTGGAAAACGATTTAGTGCCTTTCGCATAGCTCATCATTATAATTCTTGGTAAGGTCAACATTTATCTGAATCTGAAGAAGTTTTTGAATCGGTATGCAACGATGACAATAATGGTTTTTCATCATGGTGACAGCTAGCAGAGGTCCAACCATGACACAAAATTGAGTACAGTATTTTCACGCTACTACTTACTATCTTCAGCATTTGCTCGGAGTGTGGTTTGCGCAAAACCGTAATGGGATTCCACGTCACACTCACAACTACAATGGGGTAAAATGGGATAACATCTTCCCTGCGGTATCGACACTTTCCATTAAATTTGATTTTGAATATAGGATTATTTAAAAACTTGTAAAATTGAAGAATGAAACCAGTCTGGGATTCTGAAGTTATTCAATCTCTTCCAAGTTGGTTCTAGTAATCCAAATAATGATGCCATCAATTATCCACAATGGCGCGTAGTCGCAGCACAGCATGCAGTAGCATGCACGGCGGTCATGGTGGGGAGCGTGCGGTTCAGTTTCCAAGTCAAAGTCATTCAAATACTATTTTGTGTTTTAATATTTCATTCCATCATACACAATTCATGCAAATAGATAAGGTAGCACACATTTACTTTTATGTTAAACAAATGCAACCGATTTAACCTTTTCCTTTTTACTGAGGACGGGAGAAAAACTGGAATGACGAAAACAGTCTTGACATCAAAGTGGAAGCCCATAAACACAAAAATGAAGGAATTAAGAGGGAAGTGCAGAAGAGTTACTTTAGAGAGAAAGAATGGAGCAGTAATAACACTTTGAACAGTTTAATAAGTTTGAAAAAATACCTTGATCATCGACGATTGTCAAGCCTTTCAATCACTCTCCGAGCGATGAGTTTTTACTTCTTCTTGCTCCATGCTTCGTTAGTGCTCCATCTTCGGCTGGTGGGTGTGAACGAACGTTACACGCAGGTTGAAATCTACCCGCGCCGCAGTGTCTACCAAACTTCCAAACTACGTGGTCGATGTGTGCAATGATGTGTGTGACCCTAGCTTTATGATGTGACAACAGACCGAGTGTACATGTATATCGAAGAAGCTTGGGAGAGCGCCTAGTGGTATGCTGGGTTGACATCATACACCAATGACAAAAAAGTGTCTTTCCTGCCAAAACAAGACATCTCTCAAAGTTCACTAAAAGTATCAGTTCTTCGGAAAAAATCCAAACAAGCACTTCTTGAAATAACTGGTTTTAACCCATCAACTTTGTTCCCCGGTTCTCCTGTTGACGCTAAGATATGTTCATGGTGCATTACAAGCAGCGGTGTGGGAGTGAAGTTAGCCCCGTCTGCAACACACATTAGTATAGACCCAATATTTGACCTCCAAGAAGGAGCGGCAGAGCGCGGGAATATATATTTTGTTCTCCTTCGATGCGTGGGGGGTCGAGATACGAGACGTTCCTGTGTGTACTCCGATCGGATTTCACTTCAACGCCGTTTCGTTTTACTTGTGCAAGTGGTCTCGGGTTAAACTACCTTGGCAACCAAGTTTTGGAGCTGCGTCGTATGTCCATTGCATGCTCTATGGTATGTCAAACCACGAATGCAGGCACCCGATTCCAAAACTAGTCTTGGTTCCAGGACCTTCGCGTGGATTATTTACCAGGCTAGCTTTGCGTAAGTCTACTCTCGCCACCATGAGCAGTGCGCCGTATCTACTGCTAGCTTTGCAGTTGCGTAAAAGTATATTCTTGGTTCGATTTGCAGCTTCAGACAGTCGTCATCCGAAATGAACTCAAAAAGTAAAGTGCGCCCTCTGTTGGATTTTCACGTTACGTTACGTTACGTTACGAGTATGAGATAGTGACGTCTTGGACCGAGACTACTTCCAAACTCGATAGTTGTGGACAGAGCGGTTTGCTATCACAGACTTTAACGACTATTTTTTTGTTCACAATTCTATGAATTCGACCGTTGTCAAAAAAGAAAGATAAATTATTTTTGCGAAAGTTGGACCCATGCAAGCATTTTTGATCTTCCACTGGTGAATAGGGACTCCATGGAGAAGGTCCTGTATGGTTGGATTTTTCTTGAATGCATTGCTTTATATGCCCATAGATAGTCATGTCTCTATATTGTAAGCCTACACATAGTTTCTATTTATATGCAAACATAATAAATTGGTTCCAACAGAACATTTCTCATATACTTATTACTATAGTCTCAATCATCCAAAGAAATAGTTCCTTGCTGGAACTCTCTAAAACTTAGAAACAGCTTTGGAAACAAAATAAAACATCAGCACAGAAAATCATCGTCATCTTTGCTTTGGGTCATATAACGCGAGCGACAAATGGGCCATATTTTTGACCGCGTGAGGGCGCTCTCAATCACTTCCGGGGGTATATTCATTCATACCCAAAACAGTTTTTAAAGATTGGAACACATTACCACCACAGACATCTAATCCATCACAGACAATAAGACTTTAAAAGGAGCCGTTATAATCCACCTCTAAAGCAAATTGAAACTACGGCGCAACAAAAGTGACAGAACGCCTATTAATTTGTGCAGGGCGAATCGCGTGTACCCCCGGAAGTGATCAAAATACTATTTATAGCGCCCCCGCGCGGTCAAAAATAAGGGGCATTGCACAATATCCAAAGTAATAACTTTTTTTTTGTTTTACTGCTTTAGTAACACAACTATTCCATGCACTATAGGTAGGCCTATATACTTGAAACCGGATTTATTAGAATTTCTTTTCACGAGGTGTGTTATTCAAAAACAAAAACCAACGATGTACAAAGATTTACACTTACACAAAAAAGGTGGGAGACAAAATAAATCCCGTGGTGAAACCATTGAGCCAGGACAGCTGTGGCGAACTAGACTAAAACAGATTATTCAGGTTGAGATTTATTGGCTGGGATTAAACTATTGCGGCTGGCGCCTTCTTGACGATGGGAAGAAAGGGACTTAAATTTCATATAATGTACCCATAAAGGTATCAATTGCTGGTTGTGCATATTTTCTAATAATTGCATTTACGGCCTTTTAGTGACGTGAGGCAACCCACAATACTGACTGAAAGAAACACCGCTGATGTGACTCGGATAAAAAAGAGGGTATTCAACCAACAGAGGGCGTACCACATCATTTATAAGCTCAAATTGTGCCAGTGATACGGATTTTATTAAAGCCAACTTTTAGTAAACTTGATTAATTGAATATTAGTCGCCATGGCCCAAATTTCACAAAGCCATTAAGCACAAAAACTTGCTTAGCACAGAATAATATTGATAGCAGAAACACCAGCCCCCCAAAAATTACACCAAGTTTGCAACGTTTCGGCCGGTGCCCCGACTCATTTTTGCTCAGCAAAGTTGGGCGGAATTCTCCGCTTAATAGCTTTGTTATTGGGCACAGGATGTCAAAAAGAGATAGACGATACATTGAGCTTTAAATTTTGAAAGAAATGTCAAATAATGTTGGCAATTAGCCAACAAGTTTCATCAGAATCGAGTTAACCAATTAATCAATGCAGGACTAAACACCGGAACCCCCTCCCCCTCCCGCTTCGTGGCAACACTGACTACCGTACACCTAATAGTGCAGCAACGTAATGACTTCAATAATTATGACCAGCGCCCTCTTGCAACACTTTTTATTTTGTTGCTCTCAAAAAGATTTCCAGAACTCGAGAGCTTTAATTTGCCAATTCCTCGCTTTCGGTGCAGTTGATAAGCCGAACCTATTCCAACATGGACAGGACCAAGAAAGCAATGGGACGATGGAAGGAAGGTGTAAGGGGTAAGTCAAAACATGAATAAAACCAACACTGCTATAGCCTGATTATAGATTGCTGGATTTATGGGTTTGCTGAGTTGTACGTGAACTTGACGTAGATAAGAAAATTAAGGCTGAGGTAGCTGTGTTAATAAGGTACCTACATGTCATAACTTTTCGCATGTATACAAACCAAACAGTTAGCTGTAGCTCTGTGTCTATGTTTAATAACCATTTTCTTCTTACAGCTATTTTGGACTCACTGTGTAAGATTTTGACGATCGTTTTAATTTTGTATGATAATGGCTGTTAATAAGAGTTAATGGTGATGTTAACTTTTAAAAGGAAAAAACCATAGCTGTCTGCCTCTCTGTATAACTTACCAATATCCTACGTAATCAGCTAGTTTGAACTCACAATGTGAGATTCTGACCTTTGTTTTAATTTGTTTAATATGGCTCTGTAAGGCAATGGTGTTGTTTGTTTTTTTGTAATAAGAAAACCACCGATATCGAGTTAGCCTGGTACCTTTCCAAGGTCCGTGACTGTGCCGTTAGGGAACATGGTGGTGACATTGACTCATACCGAAGATCCTGAATATAATATAAGGTCATGGCAGCAGTCAAGAACTCGATACATTTTGTTGTCTCAATTGAGAGCATCAAATACACCACCAGTTTCGGGAAGAGTACATTAGTTTCCAGCCTCTAGATGTCAATAGGCACACTGTGTAACCATTGAGTGAGCCTGTCATTTTACTGTCATTAAGGAACACGATGGTGACATTGACTCATAGACCCTGAATAATGAGGTCATGACAGCAGTCATGATCTCTTCATGTTTTGGTTGCACTGAGGTATGGCATCAATATATAATACACTATTGGCTTTAGGAAGGGGGTTTGAACCATTTAGACAGTGGACACTAGTGGTAATAATTTTTTGTCAAAGACCAGTATTCTCATTTGCGTATCTCAACATATGCATAAAATAACAAACCTGTGGAAATTTGAGCTTGATTGGTCGTCAGAGTTGCGAGATAACTATGAAAGAAAAAACACCCTTGTCACACGAAGTTGTGTGCTTTCAGATGCATGATTTCGAGACCTCAAAATTACTTCTTTCTCGTAAACTACGTCGCTTCAGAGGGAGCCGTTTCTCACAATGTTTTATATCTATCAACCTCTCCCCATTACTCGAATACCAACTGAGGTTTTATGCTGATAATTATTTTGAGTATTTACCAATAGGGTCCACTGCCTTCAATAAGCACACCATGGAACCATGAGACTGCCATAATACTATCATGAGGGAATAAGATGGTGACGTTGACTCATACCCATTCGATAAGAACTGATTATTTTGTGGGATTCTCAAATCGTTTTCTTTGACAGACTTGCAGACAGAGATATTATTTATCTTGAGAATTGGTATGAACTTTTATTCAGCGAGCTTTCGGTTTGTAATTTATCACATTTACCTCGATGGTATAAACGCGGCAACTCGTTTACAAAATTAAAGCACGCGGCCAACATTTGGCAATACTGATAGAAACCCAAAAGTATAGCTTTGTGTTACATGAATTGACAAGCCTGATTTAAAAGTTTAAAACCCATGTCAATCAGTGAAGAAGGTGAAAACAGAGGAAGAAGTAAGACAAATAAAAATAAAATAAAAAAATAGATAAGAATAATATTCAAACATTAGGTTTTGAACTCAACAATCATGTGTGTTTCCTACTCATTTCGCAAAAGAAATGAAAGCATATCAAGCAACAATTTTCTTTTTAAAACAGTGAACAATTGATACTTTTAATTTTACCAATGTTGTGCATGCCCGTTGCGGATCAACGGGTCGGCCCCCTTGGATGGCTTATAGCCATTGGACACTGTCGGTAAACAGTTTTGTCCAAAGGCCCGCACTTCGTGTATTACAATTTGTATATTAAATAACAAACCTGTGAAAACTTAGGCTCAATCGGTCATCGGAGTCGGGAGAAAATAACGGGAAAACCCACCCTTGTTTCCGCACGTTTCGCCGTGTCATGACATGCGTTTAAAATAAATCCGTAATTCTCGCTATCGGGAATTGATAATTATTTTAATGTTTTCTCAAAAAGTAAAGAATTTTATGGAATAATATTTCAAAAGAAGTCTTTCACCATTACCTTTTGTAAACCCTGTGAGTTATTTGTAAATCTGTGAACTTTAATTTTTTTTACTGTTCCGAAAGTGTATAATGGCTTTAAGGCCTTTTATTAAGGCATCTGGAAGCACACAATTTCGTGCCAAGGGTGTTTTTTTCTCCTTATTTCACCCGTGCAACTTTGATGACCTTGTAATGTGTAAACAAAATCACAGATTTGTTACTTATGCATATTTTTGGATACACCAAGTGAGAACACTGGTCTTTGACAGTAGTGTTACCAAGCGTGTCTCTAGTGCCTTTAAATTCCAACATAATTGCCAAGAGGACTAATTTGCCAAAAAGTGAAGAAAAAAAAACCGCTTAGGGTTTTTGTTAAACTCTCATAACGCGTTGTCTGCCTCACTTCAACGTAGGTTTTTTGCCTAACTAAATTTCATTAAGAAAATGAGATTGATTGCTTTCAAACGCAATAAGAGATATACATTTTACCAGATTCACCACAATAAAAGAAGTAAGTTTGACTTATGAAGATGTAGAAGAAGCCCAAGGGCCCTTAGGACCACACCCTTTTATATCATGTCAGGATACTGATCTTGGAAACCCATAGTTGGTCATCGACAGCATGGTGGACAAAATAATGAGACATTTCCGCCCTCTAGTGACACTCGAACGTGATTGACTTGAACCACGCCCACCCTAGACTGGTCCCCTGTCGGTGTAGGATGAGGACATGTGTTGGCTTTATAATGTAGACATGTGCGTTGAATTTAACTGCGATTCTGTTCGAAACGTTGAGTTCAGGACCAAGACTACTCAAAATAAGATGTAGGCCTACTTAATATGGCACTACTGCAAAACTCCCCTGATCATACTCCCACCATGCACTGTTTCAAATCCTCTAATTTCTATTTGCCGTTGAATTTTTTGGTCCATGCCCAATCGAGAAAAAAACAACAACAACATTACTTCAAATAAGCTAGACCCCCATCATGGAGTAGGGCCCAATGCACAAACGTGTGAGCGGAACGGGATCTCGACAAATAATACCAAGTTTAAAGTCAACAAAACCAGGTGCCATCGAAAGAACTATTTCCACAATCACCCAAACCCACAATTTACAAAAAAACGTTGAGGGCCTAATCAAGTGGTTAAAGCAGTTGAACACTTTCGGTAAACAGTTTTGTCCAAAGGCACACACTTCGTGTATCACAACTTATATATAAAATAACAAACCTGTGAAAATGTAGGCTCAATCGATCATCGGAGTCGGGAGAAAATAACGGGAAAACCCACCCTTCTCTCCGCACGTTTCGCCGTGTCATGACATGTGTTTTAAATAAATCCGTAATTCTCGATATCGAGAATTGATAATTGTTTTAATTGTTTTCTCAAAAAGTAAAGCATTTCATGGAATGATATTTCAAAAGAAGTCTTTCACCATAACCTTTTTTAAACCCTGTTAGTTATTTGTAAATCTGTGAACTTTTATTTTTTTCTGTTCCGAAAGTGTCCAATGGCTTAAACAAAAAAACAGGAAATAAATGAATAAATGAATAATCGAATAAAACCATAACAATAGTTATAACACAAACAATCAAGAGGTGTAGCTTGTCGGTCACTACTACTGTTGCACACTTAATAAGTGAAGCCATGCACACAAAGCAATAATTAGACCATCAAACAATCTGTCAGTGCAATTTGTTTTTATCGCATAAATAATTTAATTAGATATTCACATGAGATTGAATGAGCTAATTGAAGTGTTTTTGACTCTGCGCCGCCATTTGTAATTTGGCCATCCTTTCCTTTCAACTCTCAAGGGAGTGTGACTGCAACCTCGTCCCCATGGTTTACTTTATTTTCAACCATGTTTACAATAGTAAACCCTGGGAGGGAAACTCATTACTTGGACCCGGTACCCTGATTGGACAACGACTTTACAATTATTACAATATGTTCCATATTCATAGGTACAGCCAGTCGCCGGCAACCAACAATGTACAAACAAGCTATTAAATCTGGTACCGTACTACGAGATTATCACGAAGATGCGAATTTCGAAAAGTAGCAAAACTATTTTAATTTGCATACGTATATATCCAACAATTTTTTATATGCAAATGATCCAATACCAGGGTGAGAGAACGGTCAACCTTGTAACCGCTCGACACACCCTGAGAACGCGGTTGGTGTGACTGGGAAACATTCAATTTATCCACGTAATGAGCTATCTTTACACTGTCTTATTGTTTTAGTATTTTATAATCTATAGTGATGAAGTGCACCGGTCATCTGGTAATTGTTGGAAAGGAAATTTGATTAACTTACTATTGGTAATTGTCAAAGACCAGTTTTCTCACTTGGGGTATATCAACATATGCATAAAAAACAAACCTGTGAAAATTTGAGATCAATTGGTTGTCAAAGTTGCGAGATAATTCTAAATCTGAGGTCTCGAAATCAAATTCGTGGAAAATAACTTCATTCTCGAAAACTATGTTACTTTAGAGGGAGCCATTTCTCACCACGTTTTATACTTCCAACAGCGCTCCATTATCAATACCAAGTAAGGTTATATGCAAATTTTTTTTTGAGTAATTACCATTAGTGTCCACATCCTCTGACTTGTTATTTCTGCTTAGCAGCAATATTTTCTGCTTAAACAGCTCTATGAAATTGGGCCCTGATCTCTAGTGACATCTTTGGCTTGAATTCAACTGTCGTTTTCAAGACAGCCTTGGCTTGCCCAGAATCACCTTCCTTTTGCATCCCACTCAAAACCCCCCACCCCACAAGATCGATGACTGTGCAGGAAACTGGATGGGTACCACTTTCCCGCGGAAACCCCGTTGTCTGAAGCGATAAGTGAAGTGGGCTTGTATGGGAACTAGTATACGGCAGCACCCCCCCCCCCAACCCTAAAAAAGGGGGGAAAGGACCGAAGACATTGATCACACTAATCGATAAATGTTGTTTAAAGTTGTTTGCCTTTATAACACCAACGTTATGAATTCTTACAAGTTAAAGGGAAGGTATAACGTTTGGTAGTCACTCTTGGAAAAGAAAAAAAAGGTAAGAAGCCCGTACAGCAGCAGTCGATAGTATAAAGCAGTTTTGGAAAAGATTTCACTTCGAATTAAAGTGGCAAAGACCTTCTATATTTATGGCCCCAAATTTGAATCTGAGACAGATTGTATTTTTATTATGAGGGTTATAATATTATTACCTGCGTGAACATAATATTCGTACCCGATTTTCGGCGATATCACGATATGAAATGCAATTTTTTTACATTTATAATTTGATTTAAACAATTGAACGATTCCACAAAATAGGTATACTTTGCCTTTAAAGGGTATATGTACTTTTTGTAGGAACAAAAACACAATGTCCACAGATTTACACTAAACTTACACAGTTTGAAGATAATGATAGTAGAAAGCTTCCCTGAAATTGTTACGTGCTGAGGTGCTGTAGTTTTTGGGTAATGAGTAAAACAATGTCATGAAAATAATGTTCGTCTCATGAGACGAAAATTATTTCAAGTATTTACAAACGTATTTTCATTACATTGTTTTACTCATTTCTCAAAAACTACAGCACCTCAGTAAGAAATATTTGAAGGGAAGCTTTCAACTATCATTATCTTCAAACCCTGTAACTTAATGTAAATCTATGGACATTTTGAAAAAGCACCCAAATCCTTTAATGCATCTTATAGATGTGGATTTCTTCTAGAAAAATATGACACAGTTGCACTTTTGAACTTAACCACTGAAACTATCATGGGGGCATATATTATGTGACACATTAAGTCAATAGTCTTGCGGCACTTTGTCAGTGATAGTGTGCAAACTTCTGACAGTGTTTTAGATATGTTTTTTTAAGCAATACAGCGAACAGTCACCTTATGTTACGGGTAAATAACTGTAGACAATGATGCATACTATTATATCCTAGCAAATTCTGTAGGTTTCTTAAAGAAAAACATGTCAGGGTTGCACTCTTGAACTTAACAACTGAAACTATCATGGGGCATTAGTCAAGTTAAGTCAAGTCTTGTGGCACTTTGTCAATACAGGGTACATCTCCTGACAGTGTTTAGACATGTCTTTTTAAGCATGCAGCAGTAACCTTAAGTTATGGACATACATGTATCTGCAGACAATGATGCATACTAGTATATCCTACAACAATACACATACAAAGACTTTGAAAGTTCACTACGCATCTTTCAATTGAAGTCTGACAAACTGTCACTTATAATTTCCGACATGCAGTTGATGTCGGGGGTGTACAGGCAGCCACTGTGCTGATACGGGAAACAAAATGGCGTTGGAAGAAGGAGGGCACTTCCGGGTGATTTTCTTTTTAAGATGAAGATATTTTGGATGGGAAACAGGAACTTTGACTCTATAGAAAATGGGTCTCATTATTTCCCACTACTGTCGCTGCATCATGGTCTTGTCGAATGCTTTAAAGGGGCTACATTCCTGATTGTTAAAAGCAACACGGCGTATTATACAAACTGTTCTCTGAACACGGTTTTCCTAATACAAGCTGTGCTCTAAACATGGGCAAAGTGTCATTCAATGAAACATACCTAGCAGTACGTGCTTCTAACCCATTTCATGACGACAACAAACTAACCTCGTGCCCAGAGTTGTATGATATCGCCGCGCCAACCCCTTCGCTCGTCCCCCAGCGCTGGGATGGGCAAACGTATCATGCACTGTCATTGGTTGAATAATGCGCAGTCCCATCATGCATCACACTCACACTGCACCATATTTCTATGCACTGTACTCATGACGTACTTCCTGAACAAGAATCTGTTCAAGCGATTAGACTGGCCGCTGGGGCCGAGCGAAGCCAACCACCAGAATGCCTTTTGCTCGATCGTTATTTACGATCATTTATCAATACGGCACGCGGACGCCTGCATTTTTTTCTGTATATCTAAATTGCCACTGTGGTAATGGTATCCAATTGGGAATTTGGTCTTATAAATCGAATCAAAAAAAGGGAATCTTTAAAAAACAAAAAAATTGACATTATTTGAAAATGGAAGTTCTATGCTACAGGGAAAAACAATGCGCGACGCCCTTGGCTTGAACCAGGCTTTACACGCGCCTATCCTGTCCACCATTTTGGGAGTTGTTATTATTATTATTATTATTATTATTATTATTATTTATTTGGTAATTCACATAAGATACAAAATTACAAAAATTTATACGAAAAGGGTCTTTAAAACATTCATTATAATTATAGATATAAATACATCTGGATTGGAAAACAGTAAAAAGGGGGATACATCAAGATATATAAAAAGGAGGGCAGTCAGTAAAAGAGAAGACAAAGTACTACACGACTGAGGACAACAGAAAGACATCAACAATCCAGGTTTGCCAGGACTGACAAAAGTGCCTGCACTGTCACCAAGAGGTGTGTCAGTCCAAAATGATGGAAACTTGTCCAAATCGGCGATGCAATAAAAGATAAAAAACTGTTGGAATTGACCCCTGTCCACAATCTCCAAAACGACTTCATTGCTTACAAAACCACCTCGTAGTTAACATAATTAACCGAACGCTATCTTAATTTGAACCGAAGTAATGTCTTTCTTTGTGAGAGAGTTCTTTGAATTACTCACTCACTGTACCGGGGAAGGGTGGGTCGGGTTAGCTATGAAGATCACGACGGGAGAGGGGGGGGGGGGGGGGGGGGGGTGGGAGGAGGGGGGGGGGGGCAGGGGACAAACCTGCTGACTTGACCTTGCAGTTAGGAATGGCGCAGCACTATGACAAGTTAGGAAATTGACTTGGGTTTGAGAGTGGATTACCTGCAATACAGACGAGAGATTTGGGAAAGTTGTTGTGAGAATACATCGTTGTTTTTACGGAAAGAGTAAGTACGTGCATATCTTCTTTTTTTTTGGTAAATAATAATTATAACAATACTTAGTTTTATCACACCATATGGGCGTACCAACGCGCTCAGTATTTTGTCCTACAGAAATTAGTGTTGTGGTGTAAGTTGTGATTTTTGTGTGTGTGTGTGATAGCACACATGGAGTCAATTTAAAGGAACACATTGCCTTGGATCGGTCGAGTTGGTCGTTGAAAAGTGTTTGAAACCGTTTGTTATGAAATACATGGTTAGATAGATTATTTAAAAGTATAATAGAATGATCATCACATGAATCCCTCAAAATGGTACGGTTTCCCCTTTTACGTCGCGAACACACACTGTCGGCAATTTTTGTGGAGTCAAAATTTTGACTCCATAAAATGGCCGACCGTGTTAGCTCACAGCGTATAAGGAAACCATACAATTTCGAGGCATGTTTTGTGTGGATCATTCTGTTCTACTTTTAAATTTTCTAACTAACCATGTATTTTATAACAAACGGTTTCAAACACTTTTCAACGACCAACTCGCCCGATCCAAGGCAACGTGTTCCTTTAACACCCCATTTTAGATATACAGTTGCCCAAGCAAAGTTGATAATTATTTGCTGTCCACCACCGTGTGGTCAAGTAGTACTTAAGTATGGTTTTAAGTATTAACAACCTTCCAGTAATATAATTTTTTTTTTTTTATGTTAATTAATTTCTGGAGTCATAACCATAAGTATACCCTCCCTTCAAAATGATCATCGTATTTATTAAAATATATTTTTGGGGAAAACTGCTCCACCCACACGAGATCTGCAGTCATTTTGAAGCAACGATCGAGCAATTCGCCAGCAACGAATCTTTCAACGTACTGCCCGACATAAACGTATGGTTCCTGACAGAAATATAGGCCATAACTATCCCTTTTTTTACCATTCAATACTTGTTGGCACATAAACATTCCATTTTATAGAAGAAGTTGACAGATTGGAACCGTTCAAAAGGCATCCACGTGCCATTGCTTGCACTATACCACACAGGTGACCGTTTTCTCGGAAATTATCATGCAGTTTGGAGTGTGAGTTTTGAGTTCTTTTCTTTTCTTTATTTTTCTTGCATTTATTAAATATTTGAAACTTTTTAAAGTTGTCATACATCAAAAGAAATAAACTGTCCAAAAAACGTTGCAATAATAACGAGTTTATTATAAAATCACAAATTGGAACATTGTTAAAGTGGAGAACGTTCATTAATTTGGTGAATTAATTTCGGGAGTAATTGGATATCAGAAAAGGAAAATGTAATATCAATCAACCCCCGGAAAAAGATATATGAAACAAATTATTTAAAATGAAAAATAAACAACTAAACATAAACCTGAGCATAATATGAGCAAAACATGGAAACATCAAACTGCTGAGATTGAGTAGTTTTGATGGAAGACAAGCGAGCAAGTCGTACACGTTGGGCGTAAGTGACGCACTGTTAAATTATTTCCTTCCCGCGTAAAGTAAGGTATTGTTGGGCCCAAGGACCCCACAAAATGTTCAAAATGTGCAATTTTGCACAGTGCACCCCTAGTCATCGAGGGCTCAAACGGATACGGATAGTGGGTGGAATATTCTTTTGGGTTTTCTTTTCCGAGTAGCGTATTTTCCATTAAAGTATACCCTACGTTGCAGTTTTCTTTCTCACATGGGTACACCTTTGACTGGAAAACCAGGGGGTGCCACGCCCCCAGTGTTTCCGGTTCGGATGGAGTTGCGCCAAATGTCTGTTGGATATTTAGAAATCGGAAGTCGAACGTACCCAAATGAATAAAGTGTTCGTTCCTTAAACCACATCGTCTTATATTTGATTGAGAAAGATCTAAAACTTTGATTTTGTAATCAAAAATGTGATTTCCCTCTAAAAGGTGTTTTCAAAGATATACTTAATTGTACGTGATGATATATTAGACTGTAACAACACCCGCAAATGAGAGTCTGAGTTTGGTCCCTATATGCAGGGCAGGGAACAAGACCTATGTACAGTAAAGTATAGCGTGGAATTAGAGTCAGGTGCCCTCTGGGACACATATCTTGGTCGATTCAGACTGGGGGAGTGCGGACATGGATGGATCTCTATAATAGTTTTCCGATTTTTTTAATCTTTGAAAGTAACGGTCAAAGAACAACAACATAGTTCTTTTGTGTGATAATAGCATTTTTTAAGGACATTTTGTTTTTGTCAAGACAGATGGGAACTATAAAAAGAGAGTGTGCAACTGGACCGAGCTCATCCAGTCACGATAAGTGGACTGGTCACAAAATGTCTGACGTTTTTTGTTTTTTGTTTTTTTTAATCACTCGAAATCTTCTACAACTATTTTGTACTAAAAGGCGACTGCCCCAACCTCTAATCATAATAATGGGGTTCGGCTAAAAAATCGTTTATAGAGTTTTCATGCTTGTTTTGTGGAGCTGTCCCTCCTGATGGCAACAAACTATAACTTACGTTTTTTTTTTTTTTTTTTTTTTTTAATCGGTCGAAATATTGAGCCAGCATTTGGTAAAAGGGGAATTACCCAGCCTCTTGGTCCGGCTAGAGTCCTCATGTTTGTTTTTGGAGATGCCCCTCGTGCTGAGCATGCTAGAGGGAGACGAAAGACAACCAGGGGGGGGGGGGGGTTGTGGGGTGGATGGGGCTTCTTGAAGTTCTGTGAAAGGCAACTGACCCGACTTTTTGGTCCAGCTAAAATCGTTTATAGAGTCCTCATGTTTGTTTTTGGAGCTCCCCCCGTGCTGAGCATGCTAAAGGAAGATTTGAGGAAGCTCTACGAAAACCAATTTAGATCGTCTGAGTAGCGTGAAGAGGTTAAGGGGGAAGGAGGGATAACAGGAAAGCGGCAGGGAGACTACGAAGATATGGAGACGGTTAGTGAGATGTTCCTCGTAACTTGCTCCCCGTGCAGTGTGAGTGGAATAACAAATACTTTGGGCTTAGCATGGTTTCTCGTGACTGCTCCCCGTCCAGGGAGGAGGGAAATGCTCAACACTCCGGCTTAGCATGGATGTTACCCGTAACTGCTCTCCGTGCAGTGAGCGGAATATTAAACACTTCGGGCTTAGCATGGCACTAGATGTTCCCGGTAACTACCCCCGTTAAGTGAGGGGAATACTAAACATTCCAGGCTTACAGCATAATCAGATCTCACGTCTGCAACGACTGCAAACTTGATAGCAGCTCGGCTGGTCACTGGTCCCCAGGAGATTCCACATCACTTCGGTTTTGAATGCTCTCCACTCCCTGGCTCCCTGTTCAGCATCTCGTTGAATATTGATTACTCTTGCTTTTTTTGTTCATTCTTTACATGGTTCTGCCCCTCAGTATTATTGGCAATTAATAACTAGTTACAATTCTTAAATATGTCTTTAAGATCTTCAACTGATTCGATACTGGTTGTTCCCCAAACCCACAACAAATGGGAGTGAGAGGGCTTTTTCTCATGCTGGTCCGCTACTTTGAAACTATCTGCCTCTTAGTTTCCGTAACATGTCATCTATTCATAATTTCAAAAAGGCTCTCAAAACCCGGCGCATCATAAGTGTTCTTATTATTACTATTATTATCATTAGCACTGTACTATATGTTCCCCGTAAACTGCTCCCCGACCAGTGAAGAGAATACTAAACATTCCAGCTTAGCTTGGTACTAAAAAAAATGAGATTGTATGCCCCCCTCCTCTCACTCCCAGTCTCTCCAGTACGCATGGGCAGATTCTTTTCTCCTCATCTTTTTTTGAAGAAGTCCAAAACCACTTGAGGATGTAAGAATCCGCCTTGCTCTGGCGATGTCGGTCATCTAGGGTTTTCACTTGCTGATCGGCAGTGTACTGTCAAGTACAGGCCTTGGCCCCTGGCTAAAACAACCAAGTGTAGAGTCGAAGCTCACCGAAGGAAGGGAGAACAAATAACTGTGGCTCATAGCAGAGAGCCGAGGAGAGAGGGAAAACGGACAGTGTAGCCCGTGTTTGTTGGAGCAAATCTTGCAAGGACAAGAAAAGCTGTGGCTCAAAGCAGAGAGCCGAGGAGAAATAGAGAGAAAGACGGACAGTCATAGCCCGTTCGGTTTTTGAGAAAATCTCGAAAGGAAAAAAACAAAACTGTGGCTCAAAACAGAGAGACGACTAGGAGTGAGAGAGAAAAAGGACAGTCATAGTAGCCCGTTCGTTTTTGAGAAATCTTGCTAGGAAAAAAAACTGTGGCTTACATCAGAGAGCCAAGGAAAGTGAGAGACAAACGGACAGTCATAGCCCGTTCTTTTGTTAAGCAAATCTCGCAAGGAAAAAAAAAAGCTGTGGCTCAAAGCAGAGAGCCAAAGAAGAGACAGAGAAAGAAAGGAACAGTCATCAAAGCCTGCTCGGTTTTTGAGAAATCTCGCAAGGCTGCTGCTGGAATTATGTGCTTCCTATCCCGCCTGGATCTGGTTTGACTTGGCTACTTCCCCTTTTTAAAGACTCAGTTATAGAGAAGGATTTTTGCGATGACAGTGGTAGGCGGCACCATGGAGAAAAACTCAAACTCTACACGCGGCTTGCCGCTGCCCGTCCCTGGTAAGTTTCTTTCCCCCCAATCTGATTTTAATAACTCAACTCTTGTGTGAGATCCTAGCTATAGATGTGCCCTTTTGCTGAGAGAAAAAAAAACGAGCGCCCTAGTGGGATTTTGTTATACTGTGTCTCTTGTGGGCGACCTTCAAAAGATTTTGATTAATTCGCAGCAGGAACTCGAGGTAATATCGAGCTCATGTTACTTGTTGGTTTCTTAGAGTCATTGCTGAAAAGGAAAACTAAGGGGAAAAGTCCGAGTCTGGTTTGTGTGGCCGGTGGAATAAGTTCCGCAGCAATTTTTTTCCCCGGACATCTTAGCAATCAATAGTCGTGACTTCGACACTGGTTGCACTAGTCGCCCAGGCTTTATTTGACAGGTTGTATCGTAAACACCAAACCTCAACAGGAGACTATTATTAGAAGAAAAACAACAACAACATCAGTTCGTGAAGCTAAGAATCTCTCGTTTCCGGTTGTATAGCATCTGAGTGGGGGAATTTAACGGCAAAAACGTAAGTAAGGTTGGTTGTAACTTGTGGTATTCCGTGCGTTCAAACACACAAGTGGACGGACAAGCTTAGCTAAACTGCACCGTTAGCATTAAAGCTTTAAAGGAACACGTTGCCTTGGATCGGACGAGTTGGTCTATAAAAAGCGTTTGTAACCCTTTTTTATAAAATGCATACGGTTGGAAAGATGTTTTAAAAGTAGAATACAATGATCCACACAAGTTTGACTCGAAATTGCGTGGTTATCCTTTTACTGTTCGAACTAACACGGTCGGCCATTTATGGGAGTCAAAAATTTAACTCCCATAAATGGCCGACGGTGTTAGTCGACGAGGTAAAAGGAATACCGTGCAATTTCGAGGCATGTTTGTGTGGATCATTGTATTCTACTTTTACAACATCTTTCTACCCTTATGCATTTTATAAAAAAAACCGGTTACAACGCTTTTCAAAGACCAACTCGACCGATCCAAGGCAACGTGTTCCTTTAACGTCAGGTTATAAGAAAGATTGATCATGGGGGATTTATTTGGCACTGAGCCCTGGTTAAGCGGTTGAGATACCTTGTTTTATACTTCGGAATTAAAGGATAGGCTTGTGGAGATTTTATGCAATGCATGCTGACAGACTGCCTCAGTACTACAGATAGGGTCACATAGGCAGCTAGAGTTTTGCGTTAATATTGGCATTGGCATGCCATAGAGAAAGTTGTTACCCCTGGGTGGCACCCAACTTAGCATAATACTCGCGAGTTCTCTGATACTTACATGTTGAATAAATTTGGCCTCTAAGAAAGACTCTGCTAGAAACGTCAGGCCATTAATTTAACTATACTTTGCAGTTACCATGTTCGTTTGGTTGGTTGGCAGTTAGTTTGCAAACGGTAATCCTAGTTTCCCATTGAATTGTTGTTATTACTTTTTCTTGAAATGCGATTTTTTTTTCTCATATAGACAATCGAATTACGTTATGGAACAATATAGAACTGAAGTAAGATATTAATTGTATCAGTAAAATGCACTACAAACATAACCGAGGAAATGGAGGTCGAAATTTGAGCTCGCAAACAAAGCCTGCGCATGCGCTTGTTATTACTCTTACGTCATCTGTATAGTCTGCTCTAAACAAACACCTTACATTGATTGTTGGCCAATCAGAGCTGGTATCTTTCCAAATAATAATTATTCATTCGTAAATTATTCATGAACTCCAGAGCTCTGTAGAGAGGTAAAGAATGTTATTCAGTATTCTGCCTTTAGCTCGAAACACTTGAGTATTGTAATTGTCACCTGTAATTGTATGTGACCCTAATTGTTGTCCGGCCTACATCTTGCTTAAAAAACTGGAGCTTTTTGTTTTCGTCGTCGTAGTTGTTGTTGCTGCTGCTGTTGTTTATTTAATATTTGGCATTTAGGTTTATGAACTCGTATGGTCA
This sequence comes from Asterias rubens, assembly GCF_902459465.1. Lineage (NCBI taxonomy): Eukaryota > Metazoa > Echinodermata > Asteroidea > Forcipulatida > Asteriidae > Asterias > Asterias rubens. The sequence goes on along the minus strand of NC_047064.1, from coordinate 17,995,908 downwards.
TTGTATTCTTTGAAGAATTGCCCACTGACATTTTTTGTGTCACATGAGCTCTTATGCATCTTCCATTTATTCGTTGAAGATTTGTTTACAAATAATATGTTCGCATTATTTTTTTGCATTAATGTATCTACACATTCGTTGAAGACATGTTTAACAGAATTTTGCATTTTGTTGTTACAAAAGTAAAGTTATTCTTTGAAGATGTGTTCGTGCTCGCGTTTTGTCGTCACATTAGATGTAATGTATCTACACATTAATGCAATATTGCATTCCCAATCGATGCCATTAGACACCGTGTACAATGTCTTCCCGGACGCTAATTTGTTTTTCCCCAAACGACATTGATATGGTAAAAGAGCAGTCCAATTTCATTAATGACGTAATTTCGACGGAAAGGGGAAAACAAAAATTGACGGAAAGGGGACAAAATTTTGCAAAGTCGTTTTGGAAAAAAAAAAATCGCTTCCCGGACAAGCCCCCAACTCTGTTACGTGCGGCATATACCCATAAGAGTCCATTCAAAAGAATCGCGCACCACAGAGACAAGTGGATAGACAGAACATATTGGCACAAGGTATTTATATTTAAAAACTATAGTTTAATACAAGAATCGCACTTTATTAACGCACAGAGCAGTTCATAAATCAAGTTAATTATACCCAAAGCCATAGCGTTTGCTTCATAAATCACTCCGCTCACACAGCACATGAAAACGCATTAATGTTAAAGGCAGTGGACACTATTGGTAGTTACTCAAAATAATTATTAGCATAAAACCTTTCTCGGTGTCGAGTAATGGGGAGTAGTTGTTGGTATAAAACATTGTAAGAAACGGCTCCCTCTGAAGTGCCATAGTTTTCGAGAAAGAAGTCATTTTCAACGAATTTGATTTCGAGACCTCAGATTTAGAACTTGAGGTCTCGAAATCAACCATCTAAACGCACACAACTTCGTGTGACTAGGGTGTTTTTCTTCTTTCATTATTATCTCGCAACTTTGATGACCAATTGAGCTAAATTTTCACAGGTTAGTTATTTTATGCATATGATGAGATACACCAATTACCAATAGTGTCCACTGCCTTTAACACTGGAAAAAAAGTTTGAGGAACTTGCTGGCTCTATGTTTATTTCCGCCTTGCGGTGACTCATGGTTCTTATTTAGAGGGGGTAACTACGTTACACAACTTCCCTCCTGTGCCAACTGTTGTACAATCACTACCCCTATCCATCTCTCTCAAGCTTTCTATTAGTTTACCATCTCGGTAGATGGAAATGCTCCAGGGATTAAAGATACCTTCCTGTAGAAGTCTTATCTCTGTTTGTCAGAAGTTATCCAATAATTGTAATCGGGATATTACAGCGAGTCTCTAAATAAATGCACCGTTGACCACAGCTTACATGTTCAAACACTGTTTCACGAACACTGGGATGTTGGCCACCTGGAAGAATTTTGGTCGACAAAATTAAAGAAAACTTAGCAAAGATTTTATCATGATTAGTACTGGTATGAAGTTACAATTACCTTCATCAAGTTTGAAACTAATATCCCACCGATAATCACTTTTTTGTCTTCAAAACCATTTTAAGACGCACACAGTCTTTTGAGAACCTTTCTTAAACCAGATATATATATATATATTTGTTTAAGTGCCATGTAATTCTAATGTCCATCCATGTATCGTTTTGATTGAGTATCTCCCTTACCAAAGTTATGTTCAATCCCTCGTGTATACTTTTTGTTGTTGATAGTTTTAATCTGAAAATGTAGATATATAAAACAAAACTCCCGTTTATAGTCGCGTTTTTGAAAATTGCCGAAAGTCCGGAGCGGTTTATGTCCACGCAGGAAGAAAACTCCGTTATTGGAATTCACAATCTAAGAACGTTTCTTAGATTTAATTTGTTTTGGGGGGATAAGTCTGATTGTTTCTAATAACCACATTACTACGAAGTGAAATTACTCTCAGAATGCGTTACTATCGAAAGCTGCTCATAAAGTATTTATTGCCTTTCATTTTAAGAGTGATTAAGCAAAACAAGGACTGGTCCTTTCGTTGTTATTGTTTATTGTGTTAAGTGCGCCACCAAAATAATATGAACCAAAATAATATGAAAAGCGTCAGCGACAAACGCGCGTCTTGAAATCTAAGAAATAAAAAGGCCTATTTGTTATTTTCCCGGCTGTTTTTTTAATTACGTGAAGGGCATGACGTTGATGCCAGTAATGATTTAAGCACCACTCCATATCACAACGATAATCTCGTTCATACTTTGATCTCCGATTATTATAACAAATAATTATCAGTGTCCGGCACTGATGGATTACGGAATAGACTAAGATATTAAAGACTGTCAGCAAGGATGGGTCTCGATTAGCGGAGTTGAAAGGTGATTTAGCAACAATACCCTTGTGACCCATTCGTGTGGACAGGAGACAACATAGAATAGCCTTCGAACTTTTAACGAGAGTGTTTCTTGCGGGTATACACACGTAGGGGTGCAAGTACAATTTATTGTTTTTATGAACAACATGTTTTATGAACAAAATGTTTAATGTTACAACTGTAAGTACGAGTACGAGAGTACGAGTACTTGAGTACAAGAACTAGGGTACGAGTTCGAAAGTACGAGTACTTGAGTACAAGTACTAGGGTACGAGTTCGAGAGTACGAGTACTTGAGTACAAGTACTAGGGTACGAATTCGAGAGTACGAGTACTTGAGTACAAGTACTAGGGTACGAGTACGATAGTACGAGTACTTGAGTACAAGTACTAGGGTACGAGTTCGAAAGTACGAGTACTTGAGTACAAGTACTAGGGTACGAGTTCGAGAGTACGAGTACTTGAGTACAAGTACTAGGGTACGAGTTCGAGAGTACGAGTACTTGAGTACAAGTACTAGGGTACGAGTACGTGAGTACGAGTACTTGAGTGCGTGCATAGAGTACTATCGTACGAGTACTATACTAGGAAAATAGTACTAGAGCACGAGTACCTGTGACTACTAGAGTACGAACACTAGAGTACGAGTACCAGAGTACGAATTCTAGAGTACGAGCAATATAACACTATTACGATAGTACGAGTAGCCCTACTAGGGTACGTGTACTCTAGAACGAGTACTGGAGAACGATTACACAATTGTTTCTGTGAGTACGAGTCCGAAATGGTATGAGATGGCACGTAGTACTAGATAATGAGATTGGGTACGAATACTGGATTACAGGTACACTTTGCTGTGAGTAAGAGTACGAGTAAAATATTTGTTTTCTTCCTTTTTTTTTGCGTATTAGTTAGTCAACTACTATAATTACCAGTACGAGTTACAGTACAATATACTTTTCTGTAAGTATGCACGAGTACAGATACACTGTTTGTCTGGATACAAGTCGAACACAGCAACTGAGGACAAATTTATGTGCGGACAAATACAAATTAGGAGTACATAATATAGTTTTTGAGTCGAGTACCATATCGAGTTTTTGATTATCAACAGTTGACAGGAAAAGTACCCGACTACCTCTTAGTCTCAGTTTGTTTGAATTGATTCAAATAGGAGCAAACAAGACTACAAAATGGCTGCAGCGTTTATGCTTGCGTTCACTAACGACTACTGTAAAGGGCGCCATCAACGGAATCATAATTGTAGCGGATATGATTTCAAATAATCTTATTTAAAGGCAGAATCAGGACTGATGATCATCGAAAATGGTTTAGTTGCATTTTAAAAGTTCGCTGATAATAAACTTCGCAAACAATAACATATACTTTTCCTCCCGTTGTTGTCACTAAAAAAACAGTGATGGATTTGTCTCTGGCTGGTTTCCTGGTGGGTTTAATCATGGAGGAAGGTTTAATAAGAAAAAAACAAGACCATGGAAATTACAAATGACGTATTCATTGTCCGTTTAAAGTATCACTGATAGGTCAGAACACTTTTAAAGGCACTTGAAACGTTCGGGTATTGTCAAAGACCTATTCTCACTTGGTGTATCAAAACATGTATAAAATAACAAACCTGTGACATTTTTGCTCAAGTGTTCATTGAGGTTCAAGAAAAAACACCCTTTGTTGCAAATTTGTGTGCTTTGCCCGACAAAGTCTTTCTCAGATTCAAATATTTTAGTGAGAAATTACTTACTACGTTATTTTAGGAGGAGCCGTTTCACACAATGTTTTATACATGTCCTATCAACAGCTCTCCATTGCTCGTTACCAAGTAAGTTTGGTTTGCTAATATTTCGAGTATTTAACAATAGTGTCCAGTGCCTTTAAAGAACAACACTCTTATGTCAGAACACTTATAACGCTGGTATCCTTGTTCATGTTCCAAAATTCATCGCCGTCCTAAAAAAGCTTAATAAAATTACCTTAAAACGGACAGGATTAGGGCCAAGTTTAACTTGATCAGGATGCACGAAGTCTCGCGTGAGTTTATTTCCGCAGTCAACCAGGGCCAATTTGCCCCAAAATCCCACTCACATAAATTATTAGAGAGAATGAAAAGCTTGGGCTTGGACTGTTAGCTATTCTATAAGATCTTCGGGCACTGAGGATTGCAGGGACTGTTAGCTAGTCTATAATATCTTCGCGCATTCAGTATTGCGGGGACTAGTACTAGTAGCTAGTCTATATAAGATCTTCGGGCACTGAGGATTGCAGGGACTGTTAGCTAGTCTATAATATCTTCGCGCATTCAGTATTGCGGGGACCGTTGGTAGTCTACAAGTTCTTCTGGTATTCAGTATTGCAGGGACTAGTAGCTAGTCTATAAGATCTCTGGTGCATTCAGTTCTGCATTGATTGCTAGCTAGTCTATAAGATCTTCTGGGCATTCAATATTGCAGGGACTGGTTTAAGCTAGTCTATATAATATCTTGGGACATTCAGTATTGTGGGACTATTTTGCAATGAGATCTTCGGGCAATATTGCATGGACAGTTAGCCAAAGTCTATTAAATATTTGGGACATTCAATCCTGCGGGACTGTTTAGCTAGTCTAATATCTTCGGGCATTAGTATTGAGGGTCATTCAGTTCTTCCAATGTTTAATAACAAATGATTCAAAGGGTGAATCATTAAGAACAGTTGTGCCTTTTCGTAATCCTCTTCTGGCAGAAGGTGAAGGATTGTCCCTTAAAGGGAATTTCCTGTGATCGCTTACTTTACTTCTGTGCCTCAGTTAAAAACAAAACATAGGCCTAGCTACAGACAAATTGATTAATTGAAATAATAACCACCTTTAAAGACAATGGACACTATAGGTAATTGTCAAAGACCAGTCTGCTCACTTGGTGTACCTCAACATATGAATTTAATAACAAACCTGTGAACATATTGAGCTCAATTGGTCGTCGAAATAATGAAAGAAAAAACACCCTTGTCACAGGAAGTTGTGTGCTTTCAGATTGCTTGGTTTCGAGACCTTAAAATCCAGTTCTGAAGTCTCGAAATCAAATTCGTGGAAAATTACTTCTTTCCCGAAAACTACGTTACTTCAGAGGGAGCCATTCCCCACAATGTTTTATACTATTAACAGCTCCCCATTACTTGTTACAAAGTAAGGTTTTATGCTCATAATTATTTTGAGTAATTACCAATAGTGTCCACTGCCTTTGAAGTAATCTATAAACATCACGGGAACAGTTTTTTTGTATGTAAATTCTTTCTTTACGACCTTTTTTATTGTTGGTGAAGGGAGGATATTATTGAACGGATTAATTTATAAATAATTATTGTATAACTGTGGCCACTTGTGATATCTTGCAGTAGCTAAATTTATTTTGTTTTCGAGGGCAGGGGGGGGGGGGGCTCAGTATAGACATCACAGGGTGTGGTATATTCTTTCACAAAATATGTTGAGCTTTGTTTTATTGTCAGATGAAGGGAGAATATTCTTATATGGATTGATTGAATTGTCTTACTGTAGCCACGCGTGGTTTATGGTTTAATAGATTTCTTGCAGTAGCAAGGGTCGGGAGAGAATAGTGGACAAATTGATTAATTGAATTCTTTAAATAATTTGTTAAACATCACGGTGTTTTTCATTTCTTTGTATCTAGATTCTTTCACAGAATATTTTTGGGTTTTTTTCTGACAAAGGGAGGATATTCCTATTAAGTGGACGAATCAATTTAATAACTATTTAATTCTAGCCTCACTGTTTAAAAGCACTGTCAACTATTGGTTATTACTCAAAATAGCAATGGAGAGTTACTGTTAATGGTATAAAACAGTGCGAGCAACGGCTTGTACTGAAGTAACGTAGTTTTTGAGATAGAGGTTATTTCTCACTCAAATAATAAAAGACTTCAGCTAAAGCCGTTTTTTATGCATCTGCTGTGATCACACACAGTTGTGCAACAAGGGTGTCTTTTCTTTTAATATTATTCTCCTGCAACCTCGATGACCAATTATAGAGTGAAAATTTCCACAGATTTGTTATTTTATGGACTTTGTTTGGATACACAATTGATGGAGTTTTACCTCCATGGATACATTAAGTGAGAACATTGGTCTTTGACTGATACATACACTGCCTTTTAGGCCTATACTCTTCTCGAGTCGACTTCTGCTAACAATGTCTAATAGGCTCCCAACATTAGAGTACTTGTCTTTGACATTAACCAAAGAGTGTCCAGTTCCTTTTATAGACCTCTTACAGTAGCTCAGTTTATTTTGTTTTCTTGACCGGGGGGGGGGGGGGGGGGGGCAGAGGTCGGGAGGGTAGGATAAGGGATGCTGGGGTTGCTTCGCGAGAGGGGTATACGGAGACAGCTGAAAGGCACGCATATCGTAGTCGAAGCGGCGCCGTAAATGAGGTACTCGAGGCCCGGGAGGAGTAGGGCCGGGACACGGTGGCAGACTCCCCGAGAACCGCTCGGAGTCCATGCGGGACCGTGAAGTGGACGGGGGACGGTATACATGGATCGAGGGAGATCTACGCGACGTGTTTACGGTGTGGAGGCAAACTGGGAATCTTTCTCCCTCGTGTCTTTTATACGAGAGGTCCGGAGGGGGAATATTCAGGGAAATCTGGGGATGACGACGCTGATGATAAGGGGGATAGCGGACTCTTAACACGGTTATGATGAGTAAAGTGGACTAAAATAATAGATGGCGATCGGGGTTTGGGGCCGATGACTGAACATGTTTATTTAAACTTATAAATGAATGCAGCAAACATAGCATGAAACATAGCCTAGTTTATTGTATAACTACGTCACGATCACGGCCGAATTGTATAGACCTGCTTATGTACGAAAAGTAGCTAAGCACAACATAGCTAGCTTACCAGAATAAGGTTATCATGCTGCAAACCCTTGAAATACATGTGACGAAAGCGCAGAATACCGTGCTTCCGCAAGTGCTGATTGTTTGCTTAGGCCCTTTTTCGAAACCACGGCTTCGTATCGGCTCCAGATTCGGCTGCAGCTCGGCCCCGCGGTTGTGTGCTCAGGGCTTCCTCCGAGAGGACGGAGCCTGAAGCCGAATCCAAAGCCGAAGCCGTGGATTCGAAAAGGGCCATACCACGGTATAAGCAGGACCATGACATTGGGCACAGTCGTTTCGGGCGGTGGTCATCAGTCACTGTGCGATTATTGCAGGAGACAACAAGAAACACTTAAGGCGTGATGCAACTCTACCCCCCACCAGACAGAAGCAATTATATTTGTCTTTTTTGTATCAGAATTGATATCAATCCATTTTAACCTTTTCGTATTTCTGTGTGGTATGGCTCACATAATACTGTTAGAAATTCCTATAGGTTGAAACGGGTGACAGAAACAGCTGCTTGATTGAGTGGTATAGATGTTGGAGATCTTTTGTGATATCCTTAAGGAGGTGACAGAGGAAACAATTCAGTACAAGTACATGACCCCACCCATCCTATAAATCACCTAGTGAGTGTGCAAAAGTCAGGCAGAATTCACGGGAGATCATTCTTGCTAAGTTCTAGTCATTTGTTTATTTCCAGTTCATACATGGGCGAATGAATGAGTTATAAAAAATATTGAGTTACCTTAATATATTTGTTATATAAATAAACGAGACAGACATCAAATTCGTCTGTGTGCACATTTAAATAAAAAAATGTTACGTTATCAGAGGTATAAAAATAACTGTCGACAACCAAATACAATTGTTTTTATTTAAAGGCTATCTGTGTGTTTATTCCAAGAAAAACACTATTCACAGTAAAGAAATAAGCGCTGAACGTGTTAATTATAAAAAGAAAATGAGAAACATCCTAAGCTTGTTAAGCATTCATTATACCCGGTCTATAATGGGAGAGTCCATATCAACACGTGACTGGCACAGATAGGGTGCGTTCGTTTAGCTTCCCTGGGTCGACCCCGGTCTGCCCCGGTAAATTCGAATAGCTTTGATTGGGCTCACCCGGGTCAGCCCCCAGTACCCTGCTTGTGGAGTGGGTCACTTGGGGGTGACCTGATGTGCATGCCGTCACCACGAGAGGGCGAGTTAGCTCTTGTAAGGAGTTCACCCGGGTGAGCACCGCGGGGTAGATCCAGGAACGAACGCACCCATAGTATCATTGATTGGAAGTGTTATGTATACACAACACTGTTCGGGCTAAATAATTATGGAGATTTATATAATACTGGGTGATTCTGCAAAATGTTTCTCCAAAATTTCTTCCAAAGAGATCCCACCGTATACCTGTAAGGTTTAAACAACCTTGATCTACGGTTAGGCCAGTATCTGTCTTAAAGGAACTCGTTGCCTAGGATCGGTCGATTTGGTCTTTGAAAGGCGTAACTTTGTAACCGTTTGTTATAAAATGCATATGGTTAGAAAGATGTTTAAAAAGTAGAATACAATGATCCACACACATTTGCCTCGAAATTGCGAACTAACACGGTCGGCTATTTATTGACTCCCATAATGGCCGACCGTGTTTGTCGACGAGGTAAAAGGAAAACCACGGAATTTCGAGTGATACTTGTGTGGATCATTATATTCTACTTTAAAAAACATCTCTCTAATCATATGTATTCCATAGCAAACGGTTACATACGCTTTTCAAAGACCAACTCGACCGATCCAAGGCAACGTGTTCCTTTAAAGACACTGGACACTATTGGTTATTGTCAAAGACTACTCTTCACAGTAGGTGTATGCTCAACATATAATATAGCAAACCTGTGAAAATTTGAGCTCAATCGGTCGTCGAAGTTTCGAGATATAAATGAAAGAAAAAACACCCTTGTCGCAACATGGTCACACGAAGTTGTGTGCTTTCAGATGCTTAATTTCGATACCTAAAATTCTAAATCTGAGGTATTGAAATTAAATTCGTGGAAATTTACTTATCTCTCAAAAACTACGTCACTTCAGAGGGAGCCGTTTCCCACAATGTTTTATATCATCAATCTCTCACAATTGCTCGTCACCAAGTAAGGTTTTATGCTAATAATTATTTTGAGTAGTTACCAATGGTGTCTACTGCATTTAAACAATCTTGATCTACGGTTAGGCCAGTATCTGTCTTAACTAAGACACAGTGCATTATGACATTATAAGCTCTAAAACAGCCCACTCACTGAGACGTTAACGAATCGCTACCATTGGATGAGAGTCATGTGCAGCGCGTATACACGCGTGCACATCTCCATTGTTTGACATCAAAGATGGCGGACAACAATTGTCTCCCTGTGGAAACTTCTTTTGTTCTTTTCTTTGTCCATGTACTTCTCACCCACCAAGACCTTGTAAGAATGTGGTTTACTGATATTACATTTCAAGAATACTATTTTCTATGTTCGCTGTACACCTTCCCATACCCTTTAGTGATTAAAGGCAGTGGACACTATTGGTAATTGTCAAAGACTAGCCTTCACAGTTGGTGTATCTCAATGTATGCATAACATAACTAACCTGTGATAACAGTCTAATAATCAGTATCTGGACTGTTTTAAGAGGAATATCAGTTCCAACCTTCAGGTTTCCCAGCTTGTTCTGTTTATTAAAATAGTTTTCCTTCCTGTTACAGCCCCTTAAAGACAGTGGACACTATTGGTAATTGTCAAAGACTAGCCTTCACAGTTGGTGTATCTCAACATATGCATAGAATATCAAACCAGTGAAAATTTGAGCTCAATCGGTCATCAAAGTTGCGAGATAATAATGGAAGAAGAAAACACCCTTGTCACACTAAGTTGTGTGCGTTTAGATGGTTGATTTCGAGACCTCAAGTTCTAAATCTGAGATCTCGAAATCAAACTCGTGGAAAACTATTTCTTTCTTGAAAACTATGGCACTTCAGAGGGAGCCGTTTCTCACTATGTTTTATACCACCAACCTCTCCCCATTACTCGTCACCAAGTAAGGTTTTATACTAATAATTATTTTGAGTCATTACCAATAGTGTCCACTGCCTTCAAAGAAGACCTATCACTTCAAATTAGCAACAACCTTACAGTGATAAAATGGACAAGTTTTCTGTAGAAACTTAATAACTTAATATAACACAAGGGAAATACTTCACGACTAATTGGACAAGACAGGGGTAACTGGGTAACCGATAGGCAGACACTCAACCTACAGAGCCGGGGACGAGGCCTATTGGAGGACGAGGTTAACCTATTTCATGTGTTTAGATTTCTGGGTAATGCATAAGGATATCAATTTTTACTCTTTTAAATGAGCAAGGTGTTGGAGGGCATATCATTTTTGAAGACAGTTGTTGTTTGTACTGCTGCCTTCCCCTGAGATGGACGGCCTCTACACGTTATAACTATTTTATTGGCTTAGTAAATAAAACTAAAGGCATAGCCGTCGATTTCACCAAACTCTTCCTAACTTAGGATTAATCTTAGGACTTAGGACGAGTTCAGTTCCGTATCCGAAGACGTTAGGACGCATTGAACCGATCCTAAGTTAGGACGGGTTACCCAAACTCGAGAAAGGATTGATCCTAGCGTTTCGTGAAATCGGCTGCCTGACACCATGAGTAATCACTTAGAATAATTGTTAGCATACAAACTTAGACTTGGGAACGAGCAATGGAAAGCTGTTAGTAGTATACAACATTGCAAGAAACGGCTCCCTCTGAAGTAACGAACACTAAACAAAACTCCCGGGTCAAAATTTACCCGGATTTGGGTCCCAGTGGGCCAGACCCATTTCTGGGTCAGATTGTCCCGGAATCCGAGTCAAAATCACCACTTTAAACCACATTTCTGATCACAATGACACGGATTCCGGGTCACATTGATGCGGATTCCGGGTCAAACATACCCAGAAATGGGTCTCCCCCCCCGGACCCAAATTTCTCACCAAAATAATGAGTTGAGTTCGAGACTTCAGCTGCTGAGGAGGTCTCGAATTCAAGGCATCTGAAGGCACACAGCTTGTGCGACAAGCGTTTTTCTTCCATTATTATTTCGCAACTTCGACGACCAATTGAGTTCAAATTTTTGACAATTGCCAAAGGTGTCCAGTTCCTTTAAATAAATTAAAATCTATTGTTTGCTAGTATCCTTTGGGGTTTTCTGAGGTTTTAGTGCTGTTATGGGACTACTTTTCGTATGATGGCCTAGTAATATTATGAATACTAATTAAGTACGGGGTATAGTACTTATACCAGGGCGCGGCCTATGATCGCCAGTAGCCGTTAGCCTGGTCTGGGAGGTTGGAGTCTCCGTCTTTAATTTACCTAAGTTTCGTAAGTTAAGTTATTAAATAAAGCTATTGTGTTCTCTAATAAGAAGTCTCACAAGCCTGTTTTGTTTGAAGTTTGTACTACTACTAGTATCCCGGTAGGCTGACAAAGCCATAATAGTGCACGGGGATGTTTCCCCCGATGACTGTGTGTGCCAGCTGCTTGTAACCCGTCCAAAACTCAGGTAGTGATGCATATCCTTTGGGGACGAGGTAACTGTTTCATACATTGTTTGTTGAGATCCTTATGGGAGATCGGTATTCATCACACACTAACCCCCTTGTGTGGTGGTTTTCTTATGTTTTAGTGCATAGCCATGTTTCCCTCATGACTGTGTGTGCCAGCTGCATGCAACCCATCCAAATCACAGGTATTGAATGCCGCCGCCTGTTCGCAGCCCCTCTCATACTGATGAGCTCCCCCTAGCCGAGTCGGGGCCGGCAGAGAGGAGGATGATTCAACCCCAGGACTAGTCACTACCCGTGACCTCTCAAGAGAAGGGGGGGGGGGGGGTGATACAAAGGAAAGAAAAACCCTCACCAATGATTGCTTCTTTCCCCCTTCCTGGCTTAGCCTCTACTTCCCATTCCAATAGAGTGTCAAGGACCCCCTCAAATAGACAGTCATTCAAGAATAAACCCTCCTGACTTGTTGTGCATAGGCTGAACTGTCATCCATATATACCTTTAAAGCTTCCTACAGGCCTCGCCGCGAGCGTATACGGTTGCCATTTTCTTCTTCCGTCCAGTAAAAACATAAGAGGATGTCAACGATGCGGGCGTTGTTCTCTGTGCGTACGTGGAGCAGATATTAAGTGGAAGGTGTGGAACTGTTATTATTTACTTCCTTTTTTTTGGTAAACCGAAAACAAAACATGAGTGATGAGAAAAAAGAAGACGGTTTTCGGGCTTCGAGGCTGGCTCACCACCACGTGCAAGACCGCCGCAATACTGGTAACGAAAAAAGTTAGTTTACCCGCTGCTTTGCTGCAATTACATTAACAGCTTTGCATATTCTCATTTGAATAGTTTAGATTTGCTAATTAGATTGTATGAATATTCATAGCATTGACCACGGTCAGCCAATAATGAGTTGCTATCTTCTTAAAACCACTGGTGACGCTATGCATGGAAAATACACAGTCGTTTACGCCTGTCACTTGTTGTCTTTGCATTAACTAGCTGTAGAAGAGTTTCCCATGGCCTCTCCCATAAACATGTGCTAGTCTACTACTCGTGTTGGTAGTATAGTCCTCTTCCGTGTGCATCTTCAACACGAATGATTCGTCTTGCGTGGGGATGTAGAGAATTTAAGGCTATTAATAATTCCAGTCATTTGGGAATAGAAGCCCGGGGAATGAATAATGTCTACGGGAAATGCTACGTTATGCATGTTTGAGCACGAATTACCCTAATCAGTTACAAGTGGTTGGCAAGGGTCTTAAAGAGGACATTGTATTGTTTACATCCTTAGCCGTAGAGGGCGGGATGACTACTGAAAAGCCGTATTGTTACGAAAATACCTTTTCATATATAGTAAACAATAATATTAATAGTGGTTTCTTCTAGTGCTCATATCCATCACACAGTGTGACGCTTAAGGCGCTTTAACATTCAGTGTTTCCATACAGGGTATAATTATTGTGGACTACGTTTGAAGTATGCTATCTGTACTCCTCTACGGAGCACCACATGGTTAACAAAGTGATGTGGCGCAATATGCTGCCAATCCAGCCAAGATCACCTGGGCAAACCCCTTCTAATTTTTGCATAAGTGCGCTGGGTACTTTTTACTTTATAATGTCATTCGTTGATTTCCACTGGTTCTGATAGTGACTTGAGTTTAATGGAATTGAGAGAACTTATGTTATGTCTCGAGGGATTAGAACAAAAATAATTAGAACTAAATAACTACTCTACAATTGAGAATTCAGAGATTTGAAAGATAAATCACTAAAACAATGAAATATTAAATACAAACGAATAAATTATTATAAATAATCCGAATATAAATCAAAAAATGAAAAAAATTAATATGTTGTTTACTGCGGGTCTTCGTTATAAGGCATCGAACCCCCATTAACCCATCTGAAAGTCCACCTCTAAAAAAATTCACAAAACAAAACATATGTTGTTCTTAACGTGTCGTATTCACAAAACGTCACCAACAACCCGCGGTGACAGAAACTCATTAAAGTTAACGATGTTGTTAATTAAAAAACAAAGTAAACCAATAAAAAATGTCATCAACAGCCTTCACTGTTAAGGTTCTAAACCAGCGACAAAGTACCAGCAAAAAAAAAAAATAACACACAAAAATAAATAAAGTAAAATTCCTCTTACGGCTGGGCTTAAACAGAGCATGTGTAGGAGTATTCATAATAACTGTTCATGTTAAGTCAGTTAGAGATCACAGCTGTCTCCATGAGCGAAAAGCTATCTATTTGAACGGATGTCTTGGTCATCGTTACAACACTGAAATTGCCAACTCTTCCATTATAAGATCACAACGCAAGGGCGAGAGACGGTGAGGAAGTTTGGGCAAATTAATGTTCCCGCAACGAGTTGGTCTGAGCAACACGTCGAATGGCCGGGAATAGGTTCGTTGAGAATTTTTTTATACAGAAAAGATGGAGGGCAGATTTTGAAAAACAATTGTTCACGATGTAAATGGATCCACGGTAGAGGAATTGTTTCCATCTACAGTGAGTGGGAATAGTGGGTATAGTAAAAGTTGTTTTATTACTAGCGTGGTTTCTTACAGTTACTGGGTGTAGACATTTACTGTACCGTACAAGTGTGAATGTCCAATATACAATATCGATGTGCAAGGTATAGACATACACTGTAAACAACTATTTGAATTTTCGATATGTAAAGTAGACATTCACCGTAAAAACCCATAAGATTGTCCAATATCCCCCCCCCCAAAAAAAAAAAAATAACTTTACTGACGTAAATTTCGAGGGATGTGTTTGTGAATCATTATGTTCTATTTAAAAAAGTCTGTGTCCAATCACTAATGTCACAAACCAAACGTATTTTTTTCTTGCCACACGTCTTAATATAAAGTTGTTTATTTTAAGACACCTCATTAGAACTTCTATTAAAAAAAGCCCGACCCGAGAGGGCGATGTTCGTGACGCCAATCGAGGCGCGATGAATCGCATACAGTGCCAACACAACATAGTGACGCTTGGCGCAAGCTAAAAACATGCCCTCAAAGTTGAAACAATCTGCAAATTGCTCCTTTAGGTTCGTTACGTCTTGCAGGTACTTTCTTCGACTTCCCCACAAGCTGGAATGGCGTCATGTTTTAGAAAAGAACTTTTCTCTTCATGTCAAAATGTGTAGTGTATTCCGGATTCCCGAAGCACGACGGCTCGAAGTGTTTACTACACAGCGCTGGAAAAGACGTCGGACCGGACAATTTGGCAAACTGACACCATCTTTAGTTGTTTTGCTGCATCCAGCAGCAATACACCTGGTCGACATTGCCGGAAAAATGCATGAACAAAACTTTTTCAAAACGTACAAACTCACGACTAGGACTTGAATGTACTTGCACGCACGTGTGTTCGATGTTCGATCGAGGCAAAGTCTTCCTCGATTGACGTCACAAAAGGGGTAGGCGGAGTCACCCCCACACAACTTTATTTAATTTTTTCAACATATAAATCGTCAAAAACAATTACTCAACAAATTATTTTATTGTTCAGGAACATAATTATACTCTAATGTTTGAAGAAGAAAACATTATATTTCCAGGTGCCTTTAAGGTTTAATTCACACTAGATTAAAGATGACACCGCTCAAATGACCTCAAAGTACGACGCCATCATTCTCATGGATGAAGCTGTCAGTTACGGGGGGGGGGGGGGGTTCCGTACATTTGAGCTTCCGGTTAATAACAAACCCTTGCATAAATATAGTACAAACTATATTTAATCGCTTTCTGTGAATCTCGTAATTATAGGTTAAATTAAACCCGCTACCTTTCCTTTAATAGTACACTAAGTAATGAATTTATTAAGACTTGGAGTATTTAATTAGCAGATAAATTGGTAAAAACGAAGTAATTTATTATTTAAAGAATAACTTAAAGACAGTGGACACTATTGGTAATTGTTGAAGACTAGTCTTCTCACTTGGTGTATCTCAACATATGCATAGAATAACAAACCTGTGAAAATTGGAGCTCAATTGTTTGTCGAAGTTGCGAGATAATTATGAAAGAAAAAACACCCTTGTCACACGAAGTTGTGTGCTTTCTGATGCTTGATTTCGAGACCTCAAATTCTAAACTTGAGGTCTCGAAATCAAATTCGTGGAAAATTACTTCTATTTCGAAAACTACGTCACTTCAGAGGAAGCTGTTTCTCACAATGTATTATACTATCAACCTCTCCCTATTACTCGTAATCAAGAAAGGTTTTATGATAAAAATTATTTTGAGTAATTACCAATAGTGTCCACTGCCGTTAAATGACAAATCTAGAGATATCATAGACTGATATGAATACAATAGAATAATGACATTTAAAAAGCCCCCCCCCAAAAAAAAAAAACGAAAAAAAAAAACCCCAAAACAAGAACGATACTGGAATATAGCTTACTAATTTGTTTGCAGACAAAGGTTACACGGTCTGTTTAGCAGCACCAAAATAAACCATAAGCTAAAACAAAAACATTGATCTAAGTTCTAAGGTAGGTCTAGTGTTATAAAAACCCAAGGTCAGTGGAAATTGCTCATGCATTCCAATCCTAGGATAAAAATAAAGTTCTTAATTCCAGTCACGAGTTTCTTAATCATATGACGGAAACGTACACCCCGAACCTTAAATCCTGTAACTGATTGGTTACGGATCTGGGGCCCATACTGCTAAGCACGAACAAATTTTGCTTAGCAGAATAATACACCAGCCCGATTTGCTCGTATATTTTGTTTTATGCAAGTTCGCCCAACAAACTATTTTACGAGAAAATAACTCAGGGGAGCTGAAGGTAGGAATTGATATTCCTCTTAAAACAGTCTAGATTGTGTGATGGGGGGAAACATGCACCAGACAAGGAGTTCAAAAGAGACGCAGTAAGTGGAATTAAAGCTAATTGTTTTACATCTCAGCAAATCAAGAGTTTATGGGTGAGAAGAAGCAGAAAGTCTGATTTCACGCTCACAAATTCTGATAGGAGGAACTTGGTCGAACACAGTGGTGGAAGTGCATTTGTTATTACCGTTTCCCCTGTTAGAATGTGCCAAGGTACCATGCTTAGCAGATTTTGGTAACTTGATCTGGGCTTAGTTAAGGATGGGATATTCCAAGTAGGTTATGTCATCATGAAGGAAGGAAGCGCAGCCTCCCTCCTTATAGCGGTTGATTCTAGCTTAAAGGGGCAGTCAGATCTCTCCCCCCTGATAAAATACCACAATCAATCATTACATTGAACAGCAATAAAGGTCTATAATCATGTATGAAACACCCTCGAAAACTGACTGACTTTTTTATTCCAAATTCAGGATCACATCCCATAATATACCAGGCTGGGGATGGATACAACAATGACATGTATAACAACACCAGCAAGCGAAAGTCTTTAAACAGTAGCTGGGAAACATTGATGAATGAAAACTCTTTGTAGCAAAAACGCAATGCGAATTACAGGCACTCTAGAGCTCTTCAAATTCCTTGGGAAAAGATTAAAAAGATGTTAAAGCGAAGTGACGCACCCAATTCGAAGCTCCCCAATGAAAGTTTTTTTTTACTGCATTCCCTTTCCACCAAGAAATTGAAACTCTTCTTGTTAGAATCTTGTTTGTATTATGTGTTTTCAATCATGGATTTTACCACAGAGAAAGGATGCAAATTTGCATATGGGTTTTTATCCTCCTCAACTTTTACAAGTTTAAGCAAACAGCGCCCTCCCGCGACATAAACAGCAACCATGGAGGAAGCAAAACCAACTCTATGCAAGAAAAAGTAACTAGAAAGTTGAACTACGATAATGGATGTCGCATATTCCTATTTCGGTGACGACGACGGCAATCCCCCAAATAGTCCCGAGAAATTCACTTTTATTGAACTGCAGGAACATGAAACCGAATCTCCAATGAGTTCCAATGAAACAAAGACGGGGAAAGTCCTACACTCAGGTGAGGTAAACATGACCTACAACCACCACAAACCAGTCGTTGGTACAAAATACAGGCCAGTGAAACAACAACCATAGAAATAAGGACGTGCTTTTATAATAATGTGCTTCTTTGTCAAAAGTCACGAGTTCACAGGGCTACGTAAAGTGCACGCTATTGCTAAAGGGTAATACAGTGCGATGAACAGGAACATGAACAGGAACATGCAGGACAGAAACATACTAGTTTTTACAATTTTTTTTCGAAGTTTTAGTTTATAAGTTATACTAGTGAAAAGTTACCGGTATAAGTTAAACTAGTTATAAGCTACCAAGTATAGTTTGTATTAGTTATTAGTTACCAGTGTTTGTTATAAGTTATATTAGGCCTAACCGTTATCGGTTTATGGTATAAGTAACTGTTAGTTAGTTTTTTGTCCGGTATAGGGTTAGCTATATAAGTTATCAGTGGGCCTTTTAGTTATAAGTTATCTGTAAAATATGTTATATCTAGCTATAGGTTATACGTCATTAAGTCAAAATCCCAAATTTTGTGACACATTCGTGACAGGGAACCCATAAAAAAAAAGTTGTCGCTGTCTGCAACGAGATAATATTTTCCACTGGTGTCTGAAATCATGTCCCAGTTTTCTCAGTTCTCCAATTGTCGCTTTAAAAACACTGAAAGTCACCGTCGGTAGGCTCAGGGGTGACTCATTTAGTGGGGTCCGGATAGCAGAGTCTGGTGACCCCGGGACGGTGGCTTGACGGTGTTAGGGAGGGGGCTGGTACGGCGAAGAATGTCTCCAGGTCAATTTAATTAAGAAGACAAAGAAATCAAGCACTGTGGATTGTTTTAGTGATGGCGCTTTCCAACTAAGGGAATACTTTAAAGACACTGGACACCATTGGTAATTGTCAAAGATTGTCAAAGACCAGTCTTCCCACTTGGTGTATCTCAACATTTGCTTAAAAGTAACGCACCTGTGAAAATTTGAGCTCATTTGGTCGTCGAAGTTGCGAGATAACAATGAAAGAAAAAAACACACTTGTCACACGAAGTTGTATGCTTTCAGATGCTTGATTTCGAGACTTCAAATTCTAAATCTGAGGTCTCGAAATCAAATTCATGGAAAATTACTTCTTTCTCGAAAACTACATCACTTAACCGGTTCTCACAATGTTTTATACTGTCAAAATCCCCCAATTACTCGTTACCAATTAATATTTATTCTGAGTAATTACCAATAATGTCCACTGCCTTCAATACATCAAACAAAACACCTTTTTATTGTTCTGTTTTGGAGCTCTCATCAACGTTTACTTATATACATTTGCCATTATCTTTTTAATGGACAATAAAATTAATACAAGGAATTGAAATAAAAAATATAGCAATGAAATGAATTCTTGAGAAAGTATTATTGGTAGCCCTTGAAATAACACCCATCGATTCAGATAGATTTCAGTAGGACTCGAAACTTTGCACGGTGAATATAGGAGGTGATGAAGCTCCATATGTAAATTTCCTTTGAGAGGTGTTTGTCCTAAACAAGAACTATACAAAAAAAAAAAAAAACGCGGCGGTTTACAACGTTTCGAGCTGATATATAGCCAATGTACAAACATATCGGGGCCTACATCTCAGCTATATCACATGCTGATGGTGGCAAGGTGAACCTATTAACATTATTGCTCTGTGCCAATTCCATAAAATGTACACAAGCGCACAACCAAATGATAATACACAATGTTTAAACATGTTTATCAACTGATAAATTTAAAAGCATTGAAATATCACAGCTCCCAAAATGAAAACACAACACCCCTACAGGACTCCCCAAACAGTTAAAATGCCAACATAAAGACAGTAGATACAACAGTAAATATGCATTGACATAACAAAATTGAATACTTTCGGTTTAAGTAGGAAAATTACAAATGTTGTGTAAAAATGCTTCATTTTAAATCATATACCGTATTGGGACCAAGACCATTATGAACTCCAATTACGCAGGGTCATTTGTTGTTGATGATAATATCTGATATCATAAATGACCGCCTTGGCAAACCCAGCCCCAACGCGAACACTATGCCTTCTGGTATTATCATTCACCCACAGCCTTCAGCTGAAAACCAGTTAAATAGTATAGATATCTGTTCTGGTGTAGTTCGTGTTGAATTTCGAAAGCCCACGTCAGCAAACGTCGTTTTGGAAACAGAATTTACCCATATCAATATCCCGTAAGTGTTTATTGTATTGTTCGTGAATTATCGGTTACTTGTTTCATGGAAAATTGTTTGCAGTCTCAATTAAAATGCCGATTTCAATGTGTGCCACGATGACTAGAGAGGTGGTCTTCTTTCAAGACGGTTTCTGTGTTTTTCAAGTTTTGCGACTGTGTTATGCCGAATGTGGGTAAAGGTAAATGTTTAGCACTCTACAATGCTTACAGTGGGTTTGGTTTTCTACGGAGAGTGCCATTGGCAGGCCGAATCTTCCCCCAGGTCTCGGAGAGGCACTCGACCGATGAAGAGGGCGCAGAAACGGTCATACCACTTGTAGAAGATGGCACCGATTATGGTAAAATAAAATAAAACTTTTGGTTTCTTGCTTTCTTGATGCATCCATTGGAGGTTGGGATTCTATAAAGTTTGATTTTGCACTGGAATGGTGGTGGTTTTGGCATTGGGATGTGCATGCTGTTTTTCCCATTATAATTATACGGTGTATTTTCAAAGGGTTATAGGGTTAGAGTTATGATTAGCTTTGAGCTGTGTCCGAATTGGCGGCTACAGCTAGCAACGGCTACGGCTAGATTTCCATGCATTGAGGTATAGGACGTCCTTAGCAACACACTAAACAACAGCCTCAGCCGTTAGCCGCCAATTCAGATAAGGCCTCACTATCCAAGAGAATAGGACGGTTCTTCGGAGCGGGACAAACACATTTTCCCCGGGAAAAACAAAACAAGGTTGTGGGAAAAATAAAACAAAGTTGTGGGCGCATGACGGCAAATATCGATCTTCGTACGGGTTCCTAAAGCCAACATGCCGCTTTAATTTGGAACTGTTTTCTTACAGTTTCTAATCGGTTCTTTGTTTTGATGGGAACAGTGAGCCCCCAGTCGGTTGGCGTGGTAAAAAAAGCGTGGTGAAAAAGTTTAAACAGTTTTAAACCATCCATGTTTTCCAGCGAGTGCGGATAGTTAGGCGGGTCTGCGGTGATGGAATGGGGGGGGGGGGGGGGTGGCATGCCACAAGACACAGATTCCCAGGTAACTGGAAGTTATTTTTGGGAGAAAATATGCCAGCGGGAATGACGGTGGAAATTCCGGGTTTGCTTGACACGCCCTGACATTATTTTCTTTAATTTTAAAGTGGGTTTGAAAGAGGATGGTGCTTACATCCTTGTGGGTGGTTGGGTTAAGGCTGGTAAGTGAATGTGGAAATTAGTGGGTTTTGCTGGAGGCGAGGGGAAGGTAACATTTTCTTGTTCCAATGAAGTTCTACGTTTACAAATTGCAACTACCAGTGCTTTACAGTATCTTGATTAATTCGCTTCTTCTTGCCTATCCTTGGCACACGGTACAAGCGTTATTGGTTTTGTCAAGTTATTGGTTTTGTCATGCTTTATGAATGACTTATACTTATTTGGTAATACACTAGACACACCGTACAAGCGTTTTAACAAATAAAATACAGAAAGCATGCCAGTATGGAGTTTCGCCACATTTTGGCAAAACTGTACTCTATATTGAGTCAAAGACAGTAAGCATATCAATGGCAAAGGTTCTACAAGTCATTTTTACCGAATGCTCTACCTTATATTGATGCCGGGGTTCCGCAAACACTGCATTTTATCTTTTAGGCATGAGCAATTGTTTTGACCTTTGCACTTTTGCGTATTCATTCGCAATATCGGGGTTCCTTTCTCTATTATGGATTTTAATTAACAACATCCTTCCCGCATGATGATGACAAAACAATCACAAAAATGGTGGCTTGTGAAGACGAAGACATAAATTGTTGTGTCTTGGAAGGTCCTGTGTCAAAGCTCATACAGAAATATTTGTTTAAAGCCATTGGACACTTTCGGTAAACAGTATTGTCCAAAGGCCAACACTTCGTGTATCACAACTGATACAAAAAATAACAAACCTGTGAATATTTAGGCTCAATCAGTCGTCGGAGTCGGGAGAAAATAACGGGGAAAACCCACCCTTGTTTCCACACGTTTCGCCACGTCATGACATGTATTTGAAATAAATCCGTTATTCTCGACAACGAGAACTGATAATTGTTTTAATGTTTTCTCGAAAAGTAAAGCATTTCCTGGAATAATATTTCAAGAGAAGTCTTTCACCATTAGCTTCTGTAAACTCTGTAAGTTATTGGTAAATCTGTGAACTTTTTTTTTCTGTGCCGAAAGTGTTTAATGGCTTTAATATCAAATTGATACACACATCGGTGTAAGGGTTAAATCAAAATTAATAAACAATATATAAATTGTTGCTTTAGAAATTTGATAACATGTTATTGTATGTCATTTGATATTGGTGAAAGGTAGGTGTACAAGAAGGTGTATTTACAGTGGTTTTTTTATGGTATATATTTCATGTTTGTGTTGCTTCTTTCGTTCCATATTCAATTTGGGTGTTTCTCATTCATTGTATTTTTAAAAGTTACATGCTTGTTTTTTTATATTGTTCCTTTTTTAACAGGACCGTGATGTAAACAGTATCTGAGCTGATATTTGAATAATTATTGTATAATATGCGTTAATAAAATAAAACAAAATAATACAATTATTAGTAATAAATACCTTGGCTAATTACTTCACACAAGTTATATGACCATAACTTTCTTGGTATATCATACTGGTGTGCTTATTATAAAACATGGTTATGAGCCTTTAAGTAATGTAGTCTTTTATAAAGAAAGAGTAACGTTCCGAACAAAAAACTGAATCTGGAACGGATTCGGGTATGAATTCTTCTCAGTCATTTGAAAGCACACTAAACTATGCAACAACGGTGTTTTTTTTTTCTGGCAGTCGTTATTTTCTTCCAACTCCCAAAATCGAATTGAGCTCAAATTTTCACAGGTTTGTTAATATTATGTATAAATTATGTCGGGATACTCAAAGTGGGATTATGTTACCATATTGGTCACTTATATTATTTGAAATCGATGTGGTCAGAGGACATTTTGCTAAGACAAAATAATTTATCATTCAGGCTAGTGATCGGAAGCAAGTACCCCCCTCCCCAAACGAGGCCAATATCAAATCATAGATGAGGTCCAGCACGGTCAGCAGTGAGTAATAATGACCCGTGGTTACTATTAATAGGTTAAATATAACCACAGAGTAAAGGACAAGCTCTATAAACATGATCATATAACCATAAGCATGAAGGTTGATTATATTTGATGGTATATTATTTGATAACGAATCCCTCGAGGGTGGGCACAATCAAACACTTATCTTTATTCTGGGGTCCAAATTCTACCAACTAATCTCTACCACAGTGAGTGGTGATAAAAAAACTTAATCTGTACACGATTGGTGCCGATACGAGTGTACGTTCTGGTATCCCTTCAGACCACACTGCATCGAGACTCGGGCAGTACTTAAAATTTCCCCAACTCCGGTATGTATTTTCTACCTCCATGGTATATCTGAGAACTTTAAAACTTCTTGTGTTTATTGTTTTGATGTTGCATTTGTAGTTGACTTATACTTTTGTGTTTTGTTTGTGTGTATAGGAAGTGTAAAGAAAGTGACGGTCACCATGGGGATGGACGGAACATTGGAGATAGACAAGGAGTCGGGTAAGCCGGTCCGTAAAGGCATGTACTGCAGCCACGCTCAGATGCTGTTCGTGTTCATCACAGCATGTATCATCATCACGGGCGTGGGGCTGTTGGCTTTCTACGTCCCCGATCGCTGCCAGGACATCGGGGCCACGGAGGCGCCGGTGGCCGGAGAGAGTACGGGGGGTGAACCACGGGAACTTGAGGTGCATCAACAAGCCGGGTACGACTACGGGGGTGTTGACCCCAAATGGGCCACCAGGGCTGCGGACTGGGCGGGGAGGCTGTCCACGGACGTGCTCCCCAAGCGTTACAGCGTCATCCTGCAGCCTTTTCTGACGCCGGACGACGCCACGGACTCTCACCTCCAAAGACATTTCACTTTCGATGGGGACGTCTCAATCAAGGTGGAGTGTAACAGACCCACCCAGACCATCACCCTGCACACTAAAAACCTCACGTTGCATCGAAACCCCATCGTCAAGTCTCGGAGTGCCGGTGCGGCCGCGGAGGACCTCTTCCAGAGCTACAAGTTCGTGGGTGAGTTCGACTTTCTCGTCATCACTCTAAGAGAGGAACTTCAAGTAGCCCAAGACTATGAGATCTCCATCGCTTACTCCGGAGAACTCAATGAGAACCTGTACGGATTTTACAGAAGTAGTTACACCGCAGCTAATGGAGAAAAAAGGTGAGACACTTATTATCTAGAATTGCAAAGGTCGTGGGTTCGAATCCCACCCGAGTATGTTTGTGATTGTCATCACAGAGCTCTGTTAATATAGTAGTTTATATACAGTTCTAACATACGTTGGTGTTTATGGGTAAAACCACAGTCAATATACTTTATCCCCGATGCAGATTTCAATCTATTATAGACCCAAATACGAGAATAAATACACCTTATCCATTATAAGTTCAAAATTACCTTGAGTTAAGGTCAAAGAAACATCAGTCAGACTACTTACTAAAGCTTCCAGGTAAACTCCACCCTTTGACCCTCTAATGAGGTCAGTTTGACCAAAACTTTGCGAACGAACACGGTCGGCCATTTTGACTCCACAAATTGGCGTGCTGTGAGTTCACGTCGCGACGTTAAAGGACAACCATGCAATTTCGAGGCATAATTTGTGTAGACCATTTTACATTCTACTTTTAAAACATCTTTCTAAATTGTTCCTTTTTGAAAGCCATTGGACACTTTCGGTAAACAGTATTGTCCAAAGGCCCACACTTCGTGTATCACAACTTATATATAAAATAACAAACCTGTGATAATTTAGGCCCAATCGGTCATCCGAGTCGGGAGAAAATAATGGGAAAAAACATCCTTGTTTCCGAATGTGTCGCCGTGTCATGACTTGTGTTTAAAATAAATCCGTAATTCTCGATAACGAGAATTGATATTCTTTTAATGTTTTCTCAAAAAGTAAAGCAGATCATGGAATAATATTTCAAGAGAAGTCTTTCACCATGACCTTCTGTAAACCCTGTAAGTTATTTGTAAATCTGTGAACTTTTTTTCTCTTTTCCGAAAGTGTATAATGGCTTTAACAACCGGTTTCAAACGCTTTTTATAGACCAACTTGCCCGATCCTTAGCAACGTGTCCCTTTAACGCCTTTTAAATCATTGACATGATCTGAACATTAAGGCATGTAAAACCCCACCCCAAGAATGAGGGTAACGTATGGTCCCACAACAGTTTAACATGATTAATGTCATCGTCGTGTACACAAGGTATTCAAAGTATAGCATTTTTTCGAAACCACGGCTTCGGCTTCAGGCTCCTTTGAGCATGTACATGCGACTCACGCGCATTTTCTTTAAACACGCGCGGGGACAAGCTAGGCTGAAGCAGAATCCAACGTCGAAGCCGGGGTTTTCGAAAAGGGCCTATGACCCAAATTCGTCATCTGTGACCCTGACTTCAAATCATATGACCCTGATACACGAAGCGTCCTGGGGCCTGCCCAAGGAGGTTTAATGTTGTATTTCACATCTTGTGAGTCATATTTTATAACAACTCTGTTGATTTGTTGACATTAACTGTGATACACACTACATACTATACACTATTGAGTAAAAGTTTGAGAGTCGTTGAGACATGAGTTGGCCCTTTCTCAATGGTTGAACTGTGTTGGCGCAAATTTAAAGTCACTGGACACCTTTGGTAATGATCAAAGACCAGTTTTCTCACTTGGTGTATCCCATTTTGTTTATGCATATTAAAAAACCTGTGAAAATAATCATTGGCCATAGAAGTTGCAAGAGAAATATGACAGAAAAAAAACCCTTGTTGAAAAATGTGTGTTCTTTCAGATGCGTTTGATTATTAAGGCTTTAGGCCTGAAATATTTTGATAACTGAGTCCGAAATTACATATTTCTCAAAACTACGTTACTTCAGAGGGAGCCGTTTCTCACAATGTTTTATAATATCAGCAGCTTTAGCTGTTGAAATCCTCAAAAATCACAAAATCACTTTCACTATGCTTAATTTAGATTTCAGCAATCAAACTCACATGTTGGGACTGTGATACAGGACAATTCGAATTGGTTATAAAGTGTTGTTGAAAAACACCATGTTGGAAAGCAGTTGTTGGGAAAACAAAATACAAGAAGACCGTTTCAGCTACATTCGGAGAAAAAAAAAGTGTTGTGCTCTGCATTTCTAAAGTGAATCAAAATGAGAAGTGGACAAAATAAACCCAGTTGTATTTAATCTTTAAATTCATTATGACAGATCAAATAAAAAAATAATACTAACGTCCGTTCTAATAGGCATAAATTATAAATAGACTAAACGAAAGCACCACCCCCGCATAATGACGTCAAAGTAATTTAATGAACCAATAACTAGGTCAGTGTATCATTTTATTCAGCATCAAAATACCGTCAAGGTATTCAATTTATTTGGTATAGGCTGGAGAGCTGTTGGTAGTAACAAACAAAATGTGAGAAACAGCTCCATCTAAAAAAAGCAACATAGTTTTTTGTGAAACTAGATAATTTCTCACTCAATAAAAACTTCAGTCCTGAAGTCTCTTCTTCAGTCCTGAAGTCTCTTCATCTGAAAGCACACCAATTTCTGCAACAACGGTGTTTTTTCTGTCATTATTCTCTGACTTCGTTGACCAATTGGGTCAAATTGATATGCACATGTGGGGATACATGTAGTGAAAATATTGTTCTTAGACAGTTTACCAAAGGTGTCCAGTGCCTTTAAAGGCAGTGGATACTATTGGTAATTACTCAAAATAATTATTAGCATAAAACCTTACTTGGGATAATGGGGAGAGGTTGATGGTATAAAACATTGTGATAATTAACGGCTCCCTCTGAAGTGACATAGTGTTTGAGAAAGAAGTAATTTTCCACGAATTTGATTTCGAGACCTCACATTTAGAACTTGGTCTCGAAATCAACTATTTAAAACGCACACATCTACATGTGACAAGGGTGTTTTTTTCTTCGACGACCAAATTGTGCTAAAATTTCTCAGGTTTGTTATTTTATGCATATGTTGGGATACACCAAATGAGAAGACTGGTCTTTGACAATTACCAATAGTGTCCTCTGCCTTTAATCGCGGCCAATGTATGGTTATGAAACTACGCTATGTGTATAACATGCGCGTTACATCCTATGACTAGCAGTTTATTTACTTCCAAAAAGAACTGTTTCGGATTTACAATTTGTCGCAACGACCAACAAATCCTTCCTTCATTTGCCCCTCAAGTTGTTTCATTCTTCCTCTGGAAAATTTGTGGGTTGTAAAAATAAGTGGCATTCCTTCCTATATTAAACCATGAACTCTTACCATTTACTTTGGCATTAAATTCAGTACCCTCTGCCCAACAATAAGATTATCACCCGGAATTTGCTCATACTGTTTCTGCCCTTTGGTTGTATTTAAAGTGAGTATGTTTTGGGCGGAGACCATGCAGAGCTTTCCCTTTTCAACCTTTAACTTTTTTATTCTTTTTTTTTTTAAATCAGTGCACCGGGGGCAATTTATTTTCGGTACATTAGAATTGTCATCCAATGCAAAAGGGGCACAGGGGCAGGGGCATCTGTACCCAATTGACTTCGTTGCCTCACATGACTGCTGTTTTTTTTCTGCCAAGGGCAAGGCCTTTTCCCACTTTTGAAGTGTTCATCGAATAACTCTAAGGGACACCAAGGGGCATACAAGGCAATAAGCTTTGGGCATGTACCCAATTGCCTCCATAGCCTTACAGAACTGCAGTTTTGTTTCGCTAGATAAATTCATCATCCAACGTTGTAGCTTTGTATGAAATTAAGATACCGGACCAGATGGTCTTGCGAGATGCTGAGAAACATCGAATTTGATTTCAGTTTAACTGCTGAGTAATCATGAATGACGTCATTTATAAACCTCCCACAGAAGTGTTGGTTGCAATACGATACCACATTGTGTATGGCGTCACTGGGGAGGAGGGGGAGGGGACTGTTACTATGGTAACGATAATGTTCTTGAAAACAGAGGGGTGTGTATGGAAGTTACGACAGTTACGTTTCGATTAGTGTGGTTAGGCCTCGAACTTCGCTCTTGAGAAGGGGCACAGCAATGTTAGCCTGTAAGGGGCACTTCCATATGGGGAAAATTTGTGTTGACACTCTGCAGAGGGCACCAAAGCAAAAACACAGGGCACCCACGGCAATTGCTTATTTTAGGACCGGTGAATGAAGACAAGGTTTATGACGCAACAGGTCATAATCTTGATACTGTACCTACTGACTTAAAAATTATGGTGTCTGTTTTAAAAGGGTGCAAATTCAATGTCCCATCCGGCCTTTTTAACACGCTTTTTATAGGCGAGTTACAAAAATAAATGTTCGTTAAAGGCACTGGACACTATTGGTAATAATTACTGAAAATAGTTGTCAGCATAAAAAACTTACTTGGTATCAGGCAAAGGTGGGCTGTTGATAGTTTACAACATTGTGAGAAACGTCTCCTTGCATGTGAAGTAACGCAGTTTTAGAGAAAGAAGTATTTTTCTCCTAAAACATTTGTTTTTTCCACGGAAATATTTCTAGACCTCGAAATCAAGCATCTGAAAGCACACAACTTCGTGTGACAAGGATGTTTTTGTTTTCCATCTCGCAACTTCGACGACCAATTGAGCTCAAATTTTCACAGGTTTGTTATTTAATGCATATGTTGAGATACACCTAGTGAGAAGACTGGTCTTTGGCATTTACCAAAGGTGTCCACTGTCTTTAATGGGGCTCATACACATCGCTTTCGAGGAGGTTGGAGTATGTTTTCCCTCTGCTGAGACGACATTCCAGGGGTGGGATTATTTACGGACTACTTTCCACACCCCTCGCCTCGCATCCAATGGGTTTTACGCCCGTGTATAAACTTTGCTCTGTATCAGTTGACTATAATTTCAACACTCTACATTCGGCGGTATTTACTTTTCATTGTAAATAAACAACTTTTGAACGGAAAACCTACTTGCGTGACTTTTTATCGGTATACAGTACATTGTATGCACTTGACCTTCTGTGATCCCATAGCGCTGTAATAGCTAATCAAACGAAATGACATGGTAATATTGGGATCGAGCGCTGCTGGTTGCTGTTTAGGCATAGAGCAAGGCATGGAGCATGTTTGTTCAAAGGAAATACCCCAAAATGGACGAGTGAAAAAGCTGGCTGGCAAGTGAAAATGTTGGCGGACCTGCGAACTTATTAATTATATGGTCCTACTGGCAATGTCACGGAAACAGGGAAAATTATTCCAAAAGGTTATTTGAACTTTGATAGAACTTTCTTTGGTTATAGTTCTAAAGGAAGATTATGACGATAAATAACATGTGTGTTTTTCGACATCTTAATACCGATTTCATGTTTCCTTTTTACTGTCAAACAACAACAAAACGCATAAAAAAAAGAGAAAAATATGTAGGTTCCGTTTCTCATACGTTTTAATTTTGTCATAAACTATAACACTTAGCATTGTTGCCACATGGTCGAAGATGCGAAGAGTAACCACAATTCGCGCAAAAATCAGTTATAGTTCGGAATCGTGAACGTACTGCCTTTACGTATAAAGCCATGACTTTTTTTGTATCTGATAAAAACGCTATCAGCTAATGATTGGCCCGATGAATAGTTTCATGAGTGTATAAAAAGCCTCATGGGTTTATTCTGAACATATGGCGTGCGAAAGATTAAGAGTAAACACAAAAATCAGATAACTTGCAATAATGTGTAAACACTTCATTAAATATTCATACTGACGTAGATTTATGGTGTCATAACCACACCTTAAAGGCACTAGACACTATTGGTAATTACTCAAAATATTTTTTAGCATAGACACTCTTTTTTGTTACGAGTAAATGAGAGCAAATGAGAGCTTTTGATAATATAAAACATTGTGAGAAACGGCACTCCCTCTGAAGGAACGATTTGTTGAGAAAGAGGTAGTTTCTTACTCAAATGATTAAAAGACTTCAGCTGAAGCCTTTTAATGTGAATCTGATTGCACGCAAAGTATTGCAATACGGGTGTTTTCCTTTTCATTGTTTTCTTTGAAATTCGATGACCAATTTAGCCCGAATTTTCACAGGTTTTATATTTTGTGGTTATACACCAAGTGAGAATACTGAGCTTTGACAATTACCGAAGGTGTTCATGTGCTCCCTGTATAGGAGCAGAGTTGTTATTTGGGTTTAACATATTATGAAGATAAATTATCTCATTCGCAATTGTCTCGTGTTCAATTTAGACGCAAATATTATGTTAATGATGTTTGTTGCTAGCTTCACATATGGCTTATTTTGATTGCTGCTATCGAAATAAAACACGATGACTTCGGGGTCTTCATGTGTTTTGCTCGACGAGTTTCAGACGGAAACATTCCCATCAAACATGACACTGGTTTGCAGTGTTATTATAATAACCTTTCGGGTTGAATGCTTTCGAAAATGTTCAAGCCTATACTTTACCTTTAAACTAATGAAATAGCCCTTGAACAATGTATTCTTGTCCTCATGCTGATTCTGTATGAGTCAACTAACAAATGCCAACACGCAAACAAGAGAACATACCCCTGAAACGAAATCCCGAAGTCTATGGACAATTTCACGTAGCACGAGGGCTTTGCAAACAGAATACACAGAACGCACATTGTGTTCAAATCGAAAGAAAGGAAGACAAAAATACCAACATGAAATGTATACGGGGAAAAGATTTATGAGTCTACAATTCATAACAAAAGTAGACCTGTCTTTAATACTGAACTAGACATGTTGGACTGCAAGAAACCTTATTATAAAACTGTTAGCGTGGTACCAGTTTTGTGTATGGATGAACACTCATTGGCTACCGTGGCCATCTTGGTTTTCTCGCACCAAACAGAGGCTGTATGGACACAAACTATAGTTTAAAGCCATTATACACTTTCGGATCAGAAGAAAACCCTAACAACTTACCGGGTTTACAGAGGGTAATGGTGAAAGACTTCTCTTGAAATATTATTCAATGAAATGCTTTACTTTTTGAGAAAACATTAATATATATTAGGATATATTTTAAACACATGTCATTACACGGCGAAACGTGCGGAAACCAGGTAGGGTTTTTCTCCCGACTCCGATGACCGATTGAGCCTAAATATTCACAGGTTTGTTATTTCATATATAAGTTGTGATACACGAAGTGTGGGCCTTTGGACAATACTGTTCACCGAAAGTGTCCAATGGCTTTAAACTGTGCCAATTCTTTGTATAAATTCCTATCATCACCTTACTTCACTACCCTGTAGGAAATAGTGATCACTGACTTCAATGTATATGTAACTGTAACTGGGCAGTGACTTGCATAATACAATGAGTTAAACAACTTCTAGAGTCATCAACATGTAAATCGTAGTAATCTAGTTTTTTTTTTATCATAATAGCCACCCGGGAATGTCGGCAATAAATAAGTAAAAAGTTGGGTGTGTGTTTAGTTTAGGTAGCAAAGGTTGGTTCGGTATCTTGAATGACAACTATAGTTTTTATGTTTATTGAATGTTCTCGTACCAGTACGTGTAAACTTTGCATTCGGGCAATTTTAGAGTATTGTACTAGAACTGTACATATATAGATCAGCACTTTTGAAGTTGACATGTTTACAAAAGAGCCACAGACTTGTTACTCAAATGTCCTCAAGGCGTGATTTGTACGGAACCAAGTGGAGGAAAATATAGTACAAAACATGTTATGGAAATTGCATTGTATTATGATTTGTGTACATAAAAAAAATATATAAAAGGAGGGCTACATCTCAGAACTTTTGAAATTCTTAAATTGATGTGATAAGTCCCTAATGTGTTCAACAATTAATGTATAAAAAAAAGTCAGAGTTTTTGCTATAGTGTAGACTCTCGCCCTCCAGGAAATGTACACATTTACTGTTTATGTAATCGGTAACAGTGTGACAATGGTCTGTGTCGTCGCCATCTTGCCACTCTAGAAACAAGCCATTTGCAACTCAAGTTGGATTTTTGAGGTCTTATTTGATATGTTTGATAAAAACCAGAAGATAAACTCATTGGAAGTTTTAAGTGATTTTTGGTTAAACAAAGTGCGCAAAAGTACAAGTTTGTTGGAAAGCGAAAGAAGTAAATTTCCACGAATTCGATTTGGAGAACTCAGAATTAGACTCAGAGGTCTCGAAATCAAGCATCTGAAAGCACACAACTTCGGTTGGCAAGGGTATTTTTCCCCCATTATTAAGCATTTCGCAACTTCGATGACCAATATATTGAGTTCAAATTTTGTTCTCAGGTTTGTTATGTTATGCATGTGATGGGATACGCCAAGTGAGAAGACTGGTCTTTGACAATTACCAATAGGGTCCAGTGTCTTTAAGACAACAGACCAGTCTCTATTGTATAAAATCCAGCGTGTAAACGACCTTGCTCAGACCACTTAAACTTTAACGACAGTGGACACTATTGATAATTGTCAAAAACCAGTAATTGGTTCACTAGGTGTGTCTATACATAAGATAGCAAATCTGTGGAAATTTGAGCTCAATTGGTCGTCGAAGTTGCGTGATATGTATAAAATAAAAAACACCCTTGTCACACGAAGTTGTGTGCTTTCAGATGCTTGATTTCGATACCTCAAATTCTAAACTTGAGGTCTCGAAATCAAATTCGAGGAAAATTACTTCTTTCTCGAAAACTACAGCACTTCAGAGGGAACCGCTTCTCACAATGTTTTATGCTACCAACCTCTCCCCATTACTCGTTACCAAGTGATGTTTTATGCTGATAATTATTGAGAGTAATTACCAATAGTGTCCACTGCCTTTAAATACGAGTATTCTGCAAGAAGTGCAAGATTTTATATATTGATGTCTTAATACATACCTGGCATAAATACAACAATTAATCATGCTTTTTTAGTGTATGTTAATTATCACATTGCTCATTATCTTGCTTAGATGGATTGCAACTACCCAGATGCAACCGACAGATGCCCGAAGAGCCCTGCCATGTTTCGATGAGCCCGCCTTCAAGTCCGTCTTCGATGTTGAGATCATCCACCGGGCCAACACCAGCGCCCTGTCCAACGGTATCGAGAGTGTGGACAAGGAACCGATTGGAGACAACGGCCGGTGGGTGGTCACCAAGTTCAAGCGCGTACGGGAGATGTCTACCTACCTGCTGGCATTCGTAGTCAGCGACTTCAAGTACGAGCAGGCCACTACTACGAATGGAGTGCTGGTAAGATTTCAATAATTTATTTTTTATCTTGAAGGGACTTTTGAGCACATTCATTAGGCCAAGTAAAAAAAAAACATGTTTCGCGTCCCCGCCCGCTTCCTTTTTACAGGCCGCCTCCTTTTTTATTTTATTTTTTATTTTATTTGTTTATGCACATTTTTATTATTATTATTTTTTAATTTTTTAAATAGGGTTATTTTAAATGATCTCAGCAAAAACAATCTGAATGTCTTGTCTGAATGCCTCGACTAAATTGTTTCAATTATGTTTTGTGTATTTCAGCAGTAGAAAAAACAATGGATAATTGACATTTTAACAAAGAATGGCGGCCATCTTGAAATAAAAAATAAAAAATAAAAAGCCCCTTTTCCTCCTTTTTTTGAAAAACCCGGACGTGAAACATGTTTTTTTTTTACTCGGCCTTACGGGTTTATTTCGATCACGATGATCTGAATACGCGTTGGCGATACTACTTTATGGGGTGTGGGGGGGGGGGGGGGGGAGGGACACCACAATATTTTCTAGATTCCGGCAGTGTGTCAGAGTTTTTCTGTGGGGATTCGGTGGTATAAACCCTTCTAATTCATTGAGTTTTTAACTTTGACAATCGCCAATCCTTAACTGTCCTGCCGAGCGATTAAGAACACTCAAGCTCTAGTGTTTCGTATCGACAACGTGTGCGGTTGGAGTCACTGTCATGAGGTTTATATTGCTTTGTCCTTCAGATGGGACGTGAAACCGTAGGTCCAGTGTGTTGTGGATTGCACCTTAAAAACAGTACACTTATCACTAAGAGAAGTGTTTCTGGCAGTAAGCTGCTGAATGCGCCACACCATTCTGTAAACCCTTGTGCTCATTAGGCTCATAATTAAATACTTTAAAAATCCTGTTTTAAAAGGTTTCTGGGTTTTTTTCAACGCCTTGAGTATACCGTTTTTTTAGCTATTTATTTGTATGATTTTTTGTTTGTTGATGGTGATTGGTGATTATGTATTTTTTTATTCAACAGTTCAGAGTGTGGTCACGCCCTGAAGCCGTCGAGAACACCAAGTACGCCTTGCAAGCTGGAGTCGATATTCTCAACTATTTCGAGGAGTATTTCGACTTTGACTACCCTCTGGAAAAGCAAGGTTTGGATCAAGACAAAAAATTGTTTAGT
Organism: Asterias rubens; assembly: GCF_902459465.1. NCBI lineage: Eukaryota > Metazoa > Echinodermata > Asteroidea > Forcipulatida > Asteriidae > Asterias > Asterias rubens. The sequence continues at coordinate 17,961,360 of NC_047064.1, read as the reverse complement.
TGAATGGTTTAGAGTTAAGAACATTTCAAAGTGGGTCAACCTGTATGACAGAAAAACGGCTCCCTTTGAGAGACTGAAGAACGTAGTCTTGAGAAAGAGGTAATTTCTCACTAAAAACAATTGAATCTGAAAAAGACTTTAGGTCTGGATCCTTTCTTAGGCATTTGAAGCACACGAATTTGTGCAACAATAGTGTTTTTTCTGTCATTTGTTCAATTGCAACTTTATTTGAGACCAAGTTTTCACAGATTTGCTATTTATGCATTATGTTGGGATACACCAAGTGAGATTACTGGTCTTTGCTAATTACCCAAATGTAATTTTCTACTTTTCGCTGCATTTGTAGATATGATGGCTATTCCTGATTTCGCTGCCGGAGCTATGGAGAACTGGGGACTGATCTTGTACCGTGAGACAGCGCTGCTCTTCGACCCTCTGCTGAACTCTGCGAGTAACCAACAACGAGTTGCGGTAGTGGTATCTCATGAATTAGCTCACCAGGTAAAAACATTTGTATAACACTACATGCAGGTATTAACCCTGGCTATCTCGTACCTCATTACAATAAGTATGGAGTGTCATCCCTTTATCGATATACTGACGTGATGTTACTGGAGGAATCTGTATACATTGACACCTATAACCATATCGTTTCTGACCCTCAGCCATATATACGAAAATAGTAAAGTTTATAACGTCCTGGGGCAGACACCATTTGAAAAGGACCTACTCACACAAAAAAAGTAAAAAAAAAAAAAAAAAAAAAAAAAAAAAAAAACAATTTGAAACAAAAGTAGGTGCTACATTATCTTATTTATAACTAAAACAATTCAAAAGCCTTCTGAAATATTAACTATTGTTCAAGCGCTATGAGCATCTAATTGGTAAACGCCTACTGTATAATAATGTATTATAAACTTTGAAAAATATCATCTTTCTCTTGTCTCTTACAGTGGTTTGGAAATCTAGTCACACCGGAATGGTGGGACGACCTTTGGCTGAATGAAGGCTTCGCTTCCTACGTACAATACCTTGGAGTAGACAACATTGAACCTAGCTGGCAAATGGTATAATGATAACAATGTAGCCTACATCTAGGCCCAAATGTACACGTTGCATGGGACCGGTCGAGTTGGTCCTTGAAAAACATTTGTAATCGTTTTTTTTTTTTATAAAATGCTTATGGTTGGAAAGATGTTTTAAAAGTAGAATACAATGATCCACACAAATATGCCTCGAAATTGCGGGGTTTTCCTTTTACCACGTCGCCTAGCACGGTCGGCCATTTATGGGAGTCAAATTTCCGTAAAATGGCCGACCGTGTAAGTTCGCAAAGAAAAAGGAAAACCACTCAATGTCGGGGCATACTTGTGTGGATCATTGTATTCTACTTTAATTTAAAACATATTTCTAACCATATGCATTTTAAAACAAACGGTTACCAACGCTTTTTATAGACCAATTCGACCGGTACAAGGCAACGTGTTACTTTAAGCATCGTTTCCTGCAATGTAAGAAGAAGCAGGGAACCAATCCCAAACAAATATCGTACTATTTATACGCTGGTCTTGTTTCTTTTCTGTAAAGCAATATTTTCTGTGCTTACGTGATGTATGAAATTTGGCACTGCTTTTAGATGTGATGTGTCATTGTTTTATTCTGCTAACAGTGTGTTCCATTTTGCAAATACAACTCCCATACACATTGTAAGCAAGGGAAATACCAGATGAGTTGCGAATAAAATGAAACAATCTCCACGCACACTTCAATACATTTTAGGCCAGGCATTACACTTTAAAGTTATAGCAGGACAAATTATTTGTCGAAAAGAGTTTTCTCTACATTAAAAAAACAAAACTCCTTTCTCTGCCGAGACGTTGGCCTACGTATAATCTCCTCGACTAATGTAACTGTCTGTATGTCTGTCTGTCGGTATGTCGGTATGTCGGTTATTGTGGGCCACTAAAACCATAAGAAATATTACATTTTGGGCTTAGTTCCACTATGTTTTTATAAGGGGAATGTTAAACAAATGGATCATAGGGCAGCACTTGGGAAAGCCAACAATGTCGCTCTACTAAGCATGCCTGTCTTTAATGACCTTCACATCAAAACTCGGCAAACTCAACAGGGATATATAAGGACCAAGCTGGCAACAACCAATACAAAGTCTTTCCTACAAACATTGGTTTAACGTCTATGGTTATGAGTTGCAGAAGTTACTGGAAAAATCATCAAAGAATGGATATCAAAGGAATACTATGTATACATATTTTCGCTGGTTTCCGTTGTCAGAAATTACAATTCCTTGTGGAGGAGCTCCAGCCCGTCTTCACAGAGGACGCACTCGGTACGTCACATCCCGTGCGGGTACCAGTGGGAGCCCCGTCAGAAATCAACGAAATATTCGACTCCATCTCGTATGAAAAGGTAACTTTTAGTTTTAAGTCTCAAATCAAGACGTGACATAGATACGATCTTTGTCACTCTTTGTGATTCATCGGAACTCGATCACAATGAAAAGATTTATCGTCAGAGGGCGCAATATAGGTCTAGAGACATTAGCAAAACCTAATGTCCTGTGCCTGTGCTTACTTGTTGTAACAAATATTGAGACATAGGCCTACACCTTTTCAAAGTGTGTTTTAATTTGTATTAAAGAAGAAGAAAAAAAATGAAAACAATCACAACTTGTCAACTGTCTCGTTGAAGTGCGGAACAAGTTTTACTTGTATTACCTACATGCACTTGCACCAATGTAGCTTTTGTAGTTCTATGGGCTATGTTACTAACTTTCTCAAAATACCCTTCCAGCTAAAAGGATTTAGCTATTAACATTCTGGCTCAAGTAAGACTGCTTTTTATACGCGGAATCTTATAGGGACCCAGGGCCAGATTTCACAAAGAGTAGTCCTAACTTAGGGCTAGTCCTAGGAGATAAACAAATTGCATGGATAGTCCTAAGTTAGGACGAGCAACTGGTCCTAACTCGAGATAAGACTAGTCCCAACACTTTGTGAAATCCACCCCTGGGCCAGATTTCACAAAGAGCTAATGGTTGATCTTGAGTTGTGCATCCAATCTCAATTGCTAAGCAACGTGTGACGCCACGATACAAATCACTGTGGTGTTATTGACAACTCAATTTTAGACGAATCTTGAGTGCTTTACTACTACAAAGTCAATATAATAAAGCGCTCTTATGAAGAAAATTATGTGAAATCGGCCTTATTATTGTGTACGTGTCTGCCTTTGGAGCTCATGCTGTATTTCATGAATTCTGTCAAACAACATTTTAACCCCTGATGCATGATACCCCGTCACAACCTTAAAACTACACGATTACATTCCAAATTTCTGCTTCTCACACACTCAAAGCCTTTCTCGGCACGTCTCCATCATTACATAAACAAACCTTTGATTGATTTATCCAATAAATGTTGTTCTCTTCACACAACAGGGAGCTTCCATCATCCGCATGTTGGACAACATCCTGACGGAAGATGTATTCAAGGAGGGTCTTAACTACTACCTTACAGAAAGAGCGTACGGCAACGCAAACTCAGACGATCTGTGGACTGTACTCACTTACGTAAGTTTCGTGTTTTATTGTCTACTCTAAGCAAACCTCACCATAAGCATGAGCTTCTAGATTATGCCTACATACTTAATTAAGTTTTATGCCTTGTAAAAATGTGTTTTTCTTTTCTATGTTACTTTAATCTTTAAATTTAAAGTTAATGCTTTGGCTATGTGCTGTGTGCAAAGTCTCATGATGAAAAAAACTGTGAGTTAAAAAAGACACAAAAAACCCACACACATTTAGATTGGTTTGATGATGAAAAAAACTGTGAGTTAAAAAAGACACACAAACCCACACACATTTAGATTGGTTTGATGATGCTATAATCATGAGTGGGCTGCCATCATGCATGAAAACCAAGCGCCCTCTCGAATCGGAATCAAATTAACAAATGACAGTAACAAAAACGGCAACAGTGTACATTGCATCAAAAGCCACTTAAAGGGAAGGTACACGTTTGGTAATTGTCAAAGACCAGTCTTCTCACTTGGTGCATCTCAATATATGCATGAAATATCAAACCTGTGAAAATTTGAGCTCAATTGGTCGTCAAAGTTGTGAGATAATAAGGAAACAAAAACACCCTTGTTACACGAAGTTGTGTGCTTTCAGATGCTTGATTTCGAGACCTCAAATTCTAAATCTGAGGTCTCGATATCAAATTCGTGGAAAATTACTTCTTTCTCGAAAATTACGGTCCTTCAGCGGGAGCCGTTTTAACAATGTTTTATACTACCTCTCCCCATTACTCGTTACCAAGAAAGGTTTTATGCTAATAATTATTTTGAGTAATTACCAATAGTGTCCACTTGCCTTTAACAAGACGCTGAATTAGGCGCTTTGATATCAGACAAAGATTCCAAAGCGCCCAAGACACAAATGAAGTGGTTCTTAAATACGAGTGAGGACGAGTTACTCGTCTTAAAACTTAGGACTACCCATAGGACTAGTCCTTAGTGAGAAATAGTCCTAACTCTTCGTGAAATCGACCCCTGGGAGTGTGCTAAAACCTGCCATATTTAGTGATAGTTTTTGAAGACAAGTGAAAAGCGCTTTACATTTGCTTGAACTTCATATTAATTATCTCAAACAATTAGATCTCTAGGTTTCCTTTTCAATGTACGGTTTAAAATACGAAAGTAATTATACTCTTGACAGGCTGACGAAGACAAGGGAAAGAATGACGTGAAGAAGATCATGGATACCTGGACGCTCCAGATGGGGTACCCGTACGTGTCGTTCACCAGGGACAGCAAGACGCTGACTGCCGTGCAGAAACATTTCTTGAATAACCCGAACAGCACGGTGGAAGACTCAAACTTCGGGAACCAAGGGTAGGTTTTTGAACAAAGGTTTGGCCGGCCAGGCCTTGCATGGAAGACAGCCCAACTTGAAAAATGACATTATTGAGAAAGACATGTACAGAGACAAGCTGTGTTGGCATCAAAACATTTCTTGAATAACCCGAACAGCACGGTGGAAGACTTGAACTTTGAAACCAATGGTAGGTTTTTGAACTAAGGTTTGGCCGGTCTCTGGCCTTCCATGGCAAAACTCGAAACAATGACATGAATATGTAGATTGGTTTGAAAACGCCGGGTCTGAGTAGGCTACCGTCTTTTATCCAAACCAAGCGCCCTCTCTAGTTGTAATTAACCGTGGACTGTGTGAAGTCTGCTGGTACCAAAAGTGGGTACGAACCTCATGGGCGCAGTTGATGTGAGGATGTTAGAGCTGGTGCATGGCAATTATTTGAACATTCCATTTTTTTCTCCGTTTTTGACAGGTACCTCTGGTATATCTACCTGCTGTACACGCACAAGTCTGACCAGAACTACGACAACCCCATGACAGAATGGATGAACAAGGAGCCAAAGGGTTAGATCCTTACAACTTTTTTTTCAAAACTTAGCGATCGGCAAATGCCATGTTATGCTTTTCAACCATAGTTAAATCATATCCCATGTGACGTCGTTACGTTAAAGGCAGTGGACACTATTGGTAATTACTCAAAATAATTATTAGCATAAAACCTTTCTTGGTGACGAGTAATGGGGAGAGGTTGATTGTATAAAACATTGTGAGAAACGGCTCCCTCTGAAGTGCCATAGATTTCGAGAAAGAAGTAATTTTCCACGAATTTGATTTCAAGACCTCAAATAAGTTTAGAACTTGAAGTCTCGAAATCAACCATCTAAACGCACACAACTTCGTGTGACAAGGTTTTTTTTTTCTTTCATTATTATCTCGCAAGTTCGATGACCGACTGAGCTCAAATTTTTCACGGGTTTGTTATTTTATGTATATGTGGGATACACCAACTGTGAAGGCTAGTCTTTGACAATTACCAATAGTGTCCACTGCCTTTAACCTTAAAAAGTAAACGGAAACAATGTAGGGTCAACCAACCTCCGTGCGAGCTCGCAACGCAAACCCCATACAACCCACTGATTCGAGGGGACGATGCGTCGAGGTGCCCATGGGTACAGGGCTGGGGTTCACCTTCTCACAAGTGCTTACCACTGCCATTACAAAATACACAGATATCGCTTTTTATTGTGCTTATCATTGACATCAGGACCCAATTTCATAGAGCTGCTCAAAATTTGCTTAGCATGGAACTTTTGCCTTGATAAAAACAGGATTACCAAACAAGTATCCACATGAATTTCAGGATAAGCAAACATCAGCTGAATACCAGTAACAAGCAGTAAGCAACAGATGGAAATTGGGTTTGTAATCCTGTTTTTATCAAGAATGACATTTCATGCTAAGCGAATTTCTGTGCTTCGCAGCTCTATGAAATTGGGCCCTGGGGTTTAGCTACTGAGGCACTGAACATTGTTAGACTGGTTCCCTGCATCCAGGTTATACTGGTCATACCCAACAATGTCATTGGATAACGTGCAATGACGTTAGCTTTCCAAATAAGTGTAATGATTGGTCCGAGGTGAATATTCAGCTAATGCACTTTCGATCGTCCGCATGTAGCGTGTGCATAATGTTACACTTTGTAATGTTACATTCACTATATTGAGTACATAGGACGTGTGATTTGACTGCGAATCTCCGGGTGTAATGAATGCGATGCAAGGTCAAATGTCAGTGGGTAACATCCAGCCAGGCAGGTATCTGGCGTTGTTCATGCGCCTCGAAGCGTAACGTCAGATGTTCAGGCTATGCACAAAATGTCCTGATTGTGTTTCTATAGAACTTTTTCGTTTCTAATCATCGCTTTATTTACCTTTTTGTTTTGAAACAGTCGAGATCTCACTTGGGGATGATTATATGGAGAGCGATTGGTACCTTGTCAACGTGAACCAGTATGGGTATTACAGAGTGAACTACGACACACAAAATTGGGAGCGACTCAGCAAACAACTGGAGGAGGACCACGAAGTGAGTCCAACATTGTCAGACGGCTGTTTTAGTTTACACATATCTGATCGTAAAAATGGTATCAGATTGTACTATAAGTTGTAATTGAGGATATTACTTGCTACCAATGGAGACTTCGGTGTATGGGTAAAAAAATAAAATAATAATAATATTATTTATCCCCGATGCTAATTTAACATCTATTATACAGAGGAGACTTGTTTCACAGTTAATAGTTGCTGAAAAGGATTATAGACCCAAACACATGTTTGTCTTTTGCAGAAAATAAAAATCAATTCCGGCTTTTCTATAGTCTTTTATAAGCTCTCATCACAACCATTCCCACGGAAAGTTACTACGCTTTAACTTCGGATTTCTGCAACAGTAAAGGGAGGTATACCTTTGATAACTACCCAAACATTAATGGCCGAGCAACCAAAACACTTAGTACCGTTTTTCATGGACTTGCTATGATAAAAGGCGTTACTCCCCACAAGGCGCCTCAAAATGTCATGTCCCTACAACGAAAACAAAACCCCGAATAGTTTGATTGTTGCTTTATTTCCGATATCGATTATGTTGTATTGACTTTTTGTTTACATTCAAACGACTTGCTGTAGGTTTTCATGAAGGAAAAATCGTTTTTCATTTTGAAAGGTAACTCATAATGGTGAAAGAAACGACTGTGTGTTGTATGCGTTGTAATCTTGTTGTTGTTCACGCAACTCAGCTGTTTTGCAACGATTTTGATATGTAATGATAAAGTTAATATTTAAATATCTATATGTATGAAACTAATTTCATTTCATATATTTTTTTTTTTTTATAAACAGTTGATACCGATCCAGAATAGAGCTGCCCTCATCGACGACGCGTTTAACCTGGCCAGGGCGGGAGTTATCGAGCAGACGACTGCGTTGAATCTAACTAAATACCTGACCAAGGAACGTGAGTACTTACCATGGGAAGCCACGCTGGTTGTCATCTCATACATCCGGGACATGTTCAGCAGATACTCTGGTTACGGCCCCCTGGAGGTGAGAATAAAATAGTTTTGGTATTGGTATTTAAATGAGACTATTAATAATTACTCAAAATAGTTGTTAGCATGAAAACTTTATTGGTATCGAGCAATGGAGAGCTGTTGATAGTATAATATATTGTGAGAAACGGCTCCCTCTGAAGTTACGTAGTTTTCAGAAAGAGGTAATTTCTCAATCCAATATTATAAAACTTCAGGCCTGAAGTCATTGGGCATCTGAAAGCACACAAATTATGTTTGTGCCACAACTCTCTTGCATCCTCGATAACCAATTGAGTCAAATTTTCACATAATTATTTGTTATTGTATGCATGTGCTGGCGTACACCATGTGAGAATACTTGTCTTTGACAACAACCAAACTTGTCCAGTGCCCAGCAAAAATGCACCAGTGTCAATCTTTAGAGTAGTGCCCGATCAACAAAACTGTTCAAAGAACTAGCCCTTGACTTAAAATTCTGAATCCCAGCTCGTTCCCAAACGTGTGGCGTGCCATTTCTTTCAGCATGTCTGCTGGGGGAGACGACAACGCCCTGATGGGAACTATATTGCCCTGAATCAACTGCATGGCTCAGGGTCCCACATTTTATTTGACAAAACCGTCACTTTCTTCACATCTTTTTTTGTAAGGAGAGCATAATCTATTTTTTTTTTTTTTTGGGGGGGGGGCTACCATGTTTACCATTCTAAATTTATAAATTTCAAAATTTCCCAATTGTCATTAAAGTGTCTGTCGTAATATTTTAATTGTTTTGATTATTCTTTTGTCTTGATTTCCAGAAATACATGTTGAAACAAATCGAGCCGTTGTACACAGAACTTGGATGGAAGGATAACATCACAGACCCAACCAACACTCACCTGACTCAGTGAGTTACCCAGTTTACTAATATAGGCTTTCTCGGTCAATTTCGGAAAAAGAGCAGCCAATTTAACCACCAAGCTATTCTATTTCGCGCAAAATCGAATGCTACTCAAAAGGGTCATTCGATTTCGTTTTGGGATTAGTCAAATGTAATGTTGCGTCATTCGAATTAACAAAATAATCATTCAATTTAACAATTCATCAAAGCAGCATTCAAATTCGCAGACGCTTCTTGAGGCTTGTGTGTGTCACGAAAAAGAATGACGCTACGCTAAATTGAACAGAGTGCTTAAGGAATTTGACTCGACCCAAAACGAAATTGAATGGCCGAATTCTGAATTTGAAACGCAGTAACAACTGGAAAAGCAAAACAGCTTTATTTCGAACGCATGAAAATTAAATTGACTGCTCAATTTGCCGAATCTGACCGAGAAAACCTATATCAAGCGGCATTTTTGAGTGTATCGATAATATTTATTTATTTATTTATTTATTTATTTATTTACTTTAAGATCTCTATAGATGATAACAATTTCAGCACAACGGCTGTTTTGCAGTATGGTCCTGTGTCTTCAAAAGTGCGAAAAGGAAAACATTACTTAAAAATAGACTTCAAGTCAGAGTAAACAGATTTTGCAGCTTTTAAAAAGAAAAACAACAAAAGGAATTTAAATAAACTCAAACAATAAATGCGTTTTTATTATATTAAAAAGAAAAAAGAAAAAAAAAGACGATGCAATCTGGGCCTAGGCAGGTTACTTGTTCCAAATAGCAGCACTAAAATAAATAAAAGATTGCCCAAGACATTCCGTGGTAGGCTTAGGGAGAACAACTTTCAGCATTTCGATTCATGAACTTTACTCACTGTATTAGTGGTAATTACCCAAAATGACTGTTAATATAAAAACGTACTTGGAGATATGTTGATATTATGAAACATTGTGAGAAACGGCTTCGCTTCAAACTACTTTCGAGAACGTAAACTAGCACTTTTGTTGATGGCTCTCTTTTAATATTTTGGCCTTGATTTTCCCTCAGGTATAACCGGATCAACGCCCTGGCCACAGCGTGTCAGTACGGTATGGAGGACTGCGTACGGCAGGCCTCTGATCTCTACGGTCAATACATGGAGGATACCTCAGTCAACCCGTAAGTTTGCAAAATTCCAACCTGAACCAAACTGTTGTATAATTTGCTCATTCCCTGTAGAATGATTTCAGATTGTTTAGCTGCTCTGAAACAAGGTGTTGCATTTCAGACAAACAATATTTGTTGCTCAGATCTTCAATACATAATAAAACCGTCCAATTTCGAATTGATTCAACAAACGAGTAAAGCGAAGGTTATCTCCTGAAGACGAGCATACCGTTTTAAACGTCGAGGCCACATAGTCCTCCTCTGTCCAGAGCCAACACGCCTACAAAATAGATTGTAACATGGCTGTACACGTACTTTTACTGCTTGTAGTTAAATGCACTACACACTGTTGGTAATTACTAATAGTTAAAACCTACTTAGAAACGAGCAATGGAGATCTGTTGATATTATGAAACATTGTGAGAAACTGCTCCCTTTGAGGTAATTTCTCACTCAAATAATTATTCACAGATTTTATATAGACCTGAAGCTTTTAATTGTGCAACTAAATGCACAGATTTGTGCAACATTGTGCTTTTCTTTTACTGTTCTCTTGCAACTTCGATGACGAATTGATTTAAAGTTTTCACAGATTTGTTATGTTTACATGCATATTTTGTAATACACCAAGGGAGAATACTGGTCTTGGACAAGTACCAAAAGTGTCCAGTGCCTTTCATCCTTATCTTACAACAAATCAAACTTGACCAGAAATTTACAGAATGTGTCTTCTTCATTCACTGTTTTAGAATTACACCAAACTTGAAGTCAGTAGTATACTGTCAAGGCATCCGATACGGAGGGCAGGACGAGTGGGAGTTCGGATGGGAACGGTTCTCCAACACGTCAGACTCGTCCGAGAGATCCAAATGGCTGAGCGCACTCGCATGCAGCACGGAACCCTGGATATTGAGCAGGTAGGTGGACAGGAATTGGACTTACAGGAACGCTAGGGGGCAGCAAATTAATATAAAATACCATTTTCTAAAGGCCGAGTTACACTGCAGCGATAACGAGAATACGCGCACGCTTTTTCAACCAATCGAGGAGGGCGTTTTTAACTTTCTCGTTTTCGTTCTCGTTTAGCGAGACGTGTGACCGGGCTTTTAAGCCGCTCGCTGGGCCTTGCAAGTGTGTACGCCCCACGTGCAAACCTTTATATTGGTGCAGGCATTTTGATTTTTCTCCAATCCAATTCGCTGTTAGCCTAACCAAAAAACAAGGCTGGTAGAGACAGAAATAGTCTGCCTCTTTTTTTTTTTTTTTGCAACAATGGCATTTATTACTGTAATTGGATACAGACAAAATTCACCAATTGTGACAGCTGGATTTGGCTTCGGTCGTTCGGTGCATAAAATCGCTATACCGAACGACCACTATACCGACCAAACCTATGGACCCTGTCTGGTCCGTTATACGGCATTTTACTTTACATTTTATTTTGCGTAAAGAGGGCTCTGTTTGAGCTCATGGCAACGTGTACAAGGGATCGATCGTGTTTTTAGATATTTCCAAAATCTGCACTTTGTCTTTAAAGACAATGGACACTCTTGGTAATTGTCAAAGACCAGTCTTCTCACTTGTGGTGTATCTCAACATATGCATACAATTACAAACCTGTGAAAATTTGAGCTCAATCGGTCGTCGAAGTTGCGAGATATTAATGAAAGAAAAAAAAACCTTGTCACATGAAGTTGTGGGCGTTTAGATGCTTGATTTCGAGACCTCAAATTCTAAACTTGAGGTCTCGAAATCAAATTCGTGGAAAATTACTCCTTTTTCGAAAACTATGCCACTTCAATGGGAGCCGTTTCTCACAATGTTTTATACCATCAACCTCTCCCCATTACTCGTCACCAAGTAAGGTTTTATGCTAATAATTATTTTGAGTAATTACCAATGGTGTCCACTGCCTTTAAGTGTACATTTCTTCGGTGTGTGTACTTAGATTCCTGGAATATTCCTTGGATATAGAAAAGATCACAAAGGGAGACGCCATCAATGTCATCCGATACGTTGCCTTCAACTACGTAGGAAGGGCGCTAGCCTGGGACTTCGTCCGAGCCAACTGGGACACGCTCTTTAATGAGTAAGCCGAACAATTTCGTTTTGAAATCTCAACCATTTCATTTTTTACAAGAGCATGATCAGTACTATGTTAAAGCTTTCAAGAGGAGTGTGACGTCATTGGTCTGTAAAGGAGGCAGAGGAACCAAAACTATGCATGTGAGAATGTTGATTACATCAAGATATAGGCTTAACTTCATATAGAGCAAGCCTAAGCACAAAATATAGCTTGACTATTTTATGCTAAGCAGAAATGAGCAGAACACCAGTCACACAATTAGCGTGTAACCTTTTTTTGGTTAGAATCTTTTTGTTTTGCTGATAGATTATTGTTGTGCTTAAACAGCTTTATGAAATCAGGCCCCGGTGTTGCTTCATCTAAACCAACTGTAAATCTTCAGGAGATTAGGTTAATTGTGTTTGCAGAAAATAGTTTTGTTCAACCCCCTAGTGTTATAAACACCCTATGGCGTGACAACACCCTGACAACACCCATGGTGTTAATTCAGCACCCAACATTTTGCAGTGTAATACTGGAATAGAAGCAGGGGATAAGTGAAACACCAAGACATCATTGAACTGTTCCACTAAAGTTAGATGACGTTTACATATTATTCCAATTTATGTTTTCAAAACCATTTTTAAAGAAGCTTGCCCCTGCATCATCTCTTTCTCTTGCTTGCACTTTTCTTTTATGGACGAATGATGCATGAACATATGTTTTTATGGAAAACGAGCGACTGGTATTATTTTTTCAAGTTGAACATGAGCGAGTTTGTTTCTAAGTGTGCGTGGCGAGAGGGCGCCCTTTAAAATGTCTGCAGGATGAGGGAAAGCGCATAATGTAGAACCGCGAATCAAGGCAAGGCCCGAACCGATCTCCAAGAAGAAGCCACTCACATGTTATTACTTTTCTAGGGGATCGTGAGACATTGTTTGAAGAATGACTCATGTGTTGCAATGAACAACAGATGAAGATTGATTCTGCAGAATATAAGTCGACAGACTCAAGTATTTTTTATTCATTGGCACAGCGATCAACATTGACCCAGCGATTCTTAATTGATATAACATATTATCACTTAGGCACTGTACACGTTTGGTAATTGTCAAAGACCAGTGTTCTTACTTGGTGTATTCCATCATAAGCATAAAATAACAAGCCTGTGAAAATTTGGGCTCAATCGGTCATCGAAGTTGCGAGAAAATGATGAAAGAAAAAACACCCTTGTTGGACAAATTTTGTGTGCCTTCAGATAGGAATGAAAGACTTCTAGCTAGAAGTCTTTTATTATTTTACTGAGAAAATACCTCTTTCTCAAAAGCTATTTTACTTCAGAGGGAGTCGTTTCCCACAATGTTTTATACTAACAGCTTTCCACTGCTCATTCCCAAGTCAGTTTTCAAGTTAATTTTGTTTTGAGTAATTACCAAACGTGTACCGTCCCTTTAACAATCGCTGAGTCTCATCTTATAAATGACGTTGAGATAACTGCTCAGTGGTGTCACAAAAATGCAGTGGATAATTTCAATTCAGTTCAATATGACTTTTATTAAATACTCTTTTGGGCAAATAGTTCAACATGAAAGTATATAAGTTCACAGAAAGGTAGCACAATCAAAAGTGGATATAAGTATGAAGACACGAAACGAACACAAACACCCACGATTGTGGTATTGCATCCAGGTAATATCCACAAATCGTCAGTAACACCCGTTGATGTCACTTAGTGGTCTTCGGAGAGACGCATTGCACAACTCCCAAGTGTCTAAAAACATTTTCCTTGACAGATGGTCGAAATTATTAACTGGGCAAAGAGTCAGGGAATAATACATTCTAACAAATAATGGACTTTTTTTTGCACAAACCACGCAGCTACGGTGGCGGGTCGTTCTCGTTCAGTAACCTGATCGAGACGATCACCTCACAGTTCAACACGGATTTCGACATGAAGCAGGTGAGTCTGAACTTTTGACCTTTGACCTTTCATCTTTTCAACTTTTTACTAGATTGGGATACAGAATTTTAGTCAGGGTTTCTACCTTACACCGTGTTATGTTAGCACTGTCCTATTCAGTAAACAATCTGCCATGTCGACATGGTAAAATTTCCACATTGGGATAACAAAAATTGTCTGTGATTTTTATGGTTTCAAAATGGTTTCAAGTGGTGTCTGCATGTCGCCCTTTAACTTCCAAAAACGAAGCATACAGGTCTACCACTTTTCTGTATTTCAAAGTACTTGGGAAAGTATACAGTGCTAACGCACATCGTAATGGTAATAATAACCTTTTTTTTTTTTTTACAATCCTGTATTTTGAAGTGTCGCACCATTTTTTTGTACCATTGTCGTTGTGCTCAATGTTATGTCTTTGGTTTCACACCATTATGTGGCTTTGGAAGGTTGGCTGCACTAATGTAATAAGCCCTTTGAGAAATGGTGGACAATCGGTGTGCACTCCGGGTTTTTTGTTTTGACAGACAAATGTAGCCAAATCAAATAATGGCATAGGTTTGTGTACACCATATCTAAAAATGGGTTATGGCTTTGCACGTATTCGAAAAATTTGTTAAGCAATGGGTTCAAGCGCAGACCTTACTTTCCCATTAAACGTCATAATTTCATTACATATATTAACAGCTAACTCTGAGGTTTCGTACCCCCCCCCCAACCGCAACCTGGTCCATGAAATACATCTTTATAAGATTGTAAATCTGTAAATTCTTTCCAAAAATATATGTAACTCTTTCATTCTCTCATCATTTCATCTTCACTGGGTCTATCCGAATTAGCCACTATTTATTCTGCCTCTACGTATAGTTTCATCAACAGAACACTAACACATCAAGGTATAGCTTTGGATCGTTTTGTGTAAAAGAAAAAAACACAGTTTTTTACCAAAACCACAAACCTTGGGCCTTTATATTATGCCTACAATTTTCACCTCATTAATGAAAAGACTCTTTAACTGGAACTTCTCCACTGACTGGCTGCTTTAGCAGAGAATATTCATCGGACAAAAGTTGTCCAAAGCTATACACGTGACATGGTTGGACTTTACGGTGGCATGTTTGAGCTGTAGCTTTTTCATTCATATAGTATTGTGATTTAACTTCCGTATCATTGTACGTTGTCTGTATTAGCTATCTGCTAATTGTTGTTGTTGTTGTTGTTTGTGTTGTTGCCGTTGTTGCTGTTGGTGTGTGTGCTTCGCTTTAGAACGTTCATGGTAATTGATATTAAGTAGCCTACATCACTGCACATGGTGGGATTTAAATTGTTGATTAGTCTTTCCTCCTCATCAAAACTAACCAAAACACTGTGGAAACCATTGTAAAGGAAACAACACACTTTTTAAGGCCACGGTTTACACAAACAACCAAAGAAAAGGAGAAAACAAATCATTGGATGCTGCCAGTTTGATAACGAACTATGACAGACAGTTAAACTTTTAATCAAGATGTTGTTGGGGTTCGAAGCTCAACCTATAACCATGCTATAACCACCATTTTGTTTGAATATTACGAGTTGTAAATGCCGTAGTCTCATACTTCCAAGGAGAGGCAGTTGGTGTTTTCATGCCTAACGGGTCCCCGCAGTTGGGTAAATCCATCAAAGCAAACAAATGGGAAAAACCCTCAAGTTATGCATTCCGTGTACGTACCGCTTTTTCCAATGGCCGTGTTGAGCTTTAGATTTCGTGTGAGTGAACTCGAACAGAGTGCGATTGTTTGACATGTTGACCTTTTTGTTGACCGAACTAAATTTGGCTGGTAAACTGTTTATGC
Source organism: Asterias rubens (assembly GCF_902459465.1). Taxonomy (NCBI): domain Eukaryota; kingdom Metazoa; phylum Echinodermata; class Asteroidea; order Forcipulatida; family Asteriidae; genus Asterias; species Asterias rubens. The sequence goes on along the minus strand of NC_047064.1, from coordinate 17,945,499 downwards.
TTAGTAACATTTTCGTCGCAATGTTAAACAACTCTATAAAACCGGTCCCTAATAATAATACTTCAAATCCGACACAGGCGGCGCAAATATCGATGCTGTACAAAACAACCGACAGACAAGGAAGTAGCATCACACAATTAGAATATAAAGTTGTTCTGTGTGTAGATACGTTTCAAACTTTTCTTTAATATGGCAAGTGATTTTGAAAGTTTAACGGTTTCAGGTAGGGAGTTCCAATACCTCAGTGCTGCACTCTAAAAACTTCGAACTCAAACCTAACACCACCCCACCCCCTCCAAATATTAGGGGTTTACCATTGCAGATATTCATCACCAATTCCAGTATACGGATGAAAAATAGAGAACAACTCACACATTTTTCAGTGGGGGAAAAAACAAAAACAAAACGGACCCCTCCCCAGAAATGATTGCCTCAGCATTTATACCATCATAAACAAATACCAAAACTAAAAACTAGGTTAAAACACCACTCAACAGTCTGTTGATCGACGAAATTTCACAAATACCGCCTTCCAAAAGATCATGTCCCCTGTGATGATTCTGTGCTCTTTAACCCAGAAATTTTAAACAAATCAACACGGTGTGAAATTGTTATGGTTAGGCGACTCGGGGGAAAGAGGTCTTATTTAATATGGGAGTCCGAGTGCCAGTCGAGTTATTCACCCTCCAAATGAAAACACCCCTATAACAAAAGTAATATTATTTTCCAAACGTCCGAGCATCAAGCTTGAACAAAATCTCTACACCTCCCGACAAATAGGACCAGTTATTTCAGGGCGTCCAAAATACCCCAAGTTGGAGGTCAACAACCCACCAAGTTTACATTTTGGGCACCATTTTTTTTCTTGGGTTCTCAAAACTGTCTTATATAGAATGTTATTTTGAGGGCCAGCAACAACTGATGAGCTCGACGCTCTTTTGGCGGGGTGCCCCCCCCCCCAAATGACGTCACGCAAGGCTCCGGCAACATGCCTAGCGGATGACGTCATGCATTAATTGCAATGATTCGAGGATTAATGTTTGTGAAAGTAAAGTAGTGTTCATGTACAATATAAAGTTAAAATGATAGTATTAACAATACTGAGTGCTTGTATTATGCTAAATCCACCAAATTACGGTGCTCAAATCGAAGTGTAACTACGATGTGACCAATATCTTAATGTCTCGATATTTTATTAACGAGTCCTACATTTTTCTTGTCTTTTAATTTTCACACCTATTTACAGCTGATGGCTTTTGGAGATGGGAGAGACTTCGGCTCAGCGACCCGTGCCTACCAACAATCCGTCGAGAAGTGCCAAGCCAACATCGACTGGATGACCCTCAATGCAGACAGTATGGAAAAATGGCTTGAGGCGAACATGGACTAACCCTTATAAAACATTACAGTCCTACCCCACCCCCATACCTCCCCCGAATCAGGTCATAATTGTGATTTTATATGAAGCCAATATTATATGAACTTTACACCAAAGCAAAACATTTGCAAACCCTTCAATATTACAGATCACACAAGCTGGTATACGCCTTCAACCGTGGACCTACTATTGTCCCTCTTTTGTTTATACTTTTTTGGTAACAGCTCCCATTGGTGTTGTACACGTTTTCCAATATTGTGGTCCTTTCCCGAACCGTTGACCCTATTGTCCTCTTATGTTATAGATCCTCGGTTTGAATTCGTATACTATACTGACCCACACCCAAAGCAGGTATTAATATTGTGATTTTCTATGAGCCTTTAATGAACTTATAACCCCTGTACCCATTATACAGACACCCCCACCTCCTCCGTACCCGAAGCAGGTCTTAATTGTGATTTTCTATGATGAACCTATTATTATGAACTTTACACCGAAGTAGAATATTAAAAAATTGTTAAACAAAAATAATTAAAATTAAATGAATCGTGTAAATAGAAATCATAAAAATATTATTATAATAGTATTGTTGTCTGACAGAGAGAGGGTGTAGTTCAGTCTAGAAACATGTGAAAATTACTAATCAGTGTATCTGTTGGTAACGAGATATAATGATTGTGAACGGTAGTTGTTTTATATACTATTCACAGAGATTGCCTCGGGCACAGAACAACCTCGTTCCCAATGGTGTAAGACTACGTCGCGCCATTTGTTGTTCTTTCCAAGAATGCCCTGCTCGATTAAAGGGGGGCAACCCCTGGAAATTTGAAATATCAAAATGTATACTGGATATTTTAAATAGTGCTTGATCAATTCTGTGCTAGAGACTACGCAGAGCGCGCTGTCAAAAAGACACATCAAGTCGATTTCACCAAACTTTTCCTAACTTGTGATTAATCTTTTGACTTAGGACGAGTTTTAACAAAAGGCGTTAGGAGTTACCCGCCCTATCAGGATTACTCCTAACGTTTCGTAAAATCGGCTGCTGGCCACTTTTATGTTTTCCCGATCATGTGATACCAACTGTATGAAGTTTAGGGTGTGATCATATGAAAGCCGAATCCGTTTGAGATGTAAAGTGCCCTATACACGTGCACTACAAGCGATCGACAGTTTTTAACAAGCGGATACGTAAAGAGCAGTCAATTGTGGTTAGCCAATCAGCGTCGGTTTCCAATGCTTCCCTTCCAGGGGTCAGTGACGATGGGTATCGATAAGGCGCGCTGCCCCTGATGCGAGGTTGCGTACACGAGCATCCACATGCTCTCTATTTCTCTATATAAAAAAGTATCTTGTTTTTCTGCAGTGGCCAGTTACGGGACCAAAAACCAGTACATATTATTACAGAACTATAGTTGAGTACTAAAAAATAGAAAATTAGACATAGAGTAGACAAGGAAGTGTTTTGGATTAAATTATACAAAAAATGTCATAATGGAAAACATAAGTAAAAAAATAAATAAAAATTTATATATAGATAATAAAATATAAAATAAAGGAAAATGAGTGAATGATATGTAAATTGTGTAGAAAAGATATAGTTCTTGTAAACTTGTAAAAGCAAATAATTAGTAATTATATTTCCTCATCCGGTTCCTAACGTATATTATTTGGATATAGAACAGTTAAACGTTTGGAATATCAGATATACTTCCGTTATGTTATCAGCTAAGTTCCGTATGAGGGTATACATCGGCTTTACATTTGGAATATCAGATATTCTCTGTATAAACTCAGTCCGTACTAAGGAATAGATCAGTTCTACGTTTGGAATATCAGACATATAGTTCCTTAATGTCATCAGTTCAGTTCCGTATATAAGGTATAGCACAGTTATATATTTTTGGATTTTATCAGCCCAGTTCCGTATTAAGGTAAAGCTCAGTTATACCTTTGGAATAGCCGATATACTTCCGTTATGTTTTTAGCCTATAGTTCCGTGGTAAGGCATAGCTCAGTTCTACATTTGGAATATCAGATATACATGTACTTATATAATCTCAGTTCTGCGTCTGCAATTATGTCACACTTCCGTTATAATATCACAGGTAAGGTTAACAAAACAAATTGTCACAAGTACTCTGCATTTTATTTTTGTCATCTCCCATTTTAGAGTTGTAGTATTGTTCTTAAAACATCTGTTGATGTTCTTATTTTGGAATTCTCAACACACATTTTCTTCTGTTTGAAGAGAACTGTTACCTCTGTTACAATTTTTTTTACTTTACAAGTAAATCATTCGACACTGGTGACGGACATTACATTGTTGAGAGTTGGTGTATGTAAAATATTTACAATCAATTTTTTACAATAATGGTGTCACTAATTAAAAAACTGTAATTATAAATACTGTCGTAATTTATAAATTGTCTAAAAAAAAGTATATATACATGACTGATTGTACTTCTCACATTATAAATGAAGTTTGTATATATATCTGTCAATGTTTATTTAATTTCAGAACTAGCCTTAATTTGTTTTTAAAGGTGATAATGTTTGGGAGCGAACACGCCAATCTTTTTAAATGTGTAGACGGAATCGAATAAAAAAGATCAATAACTAAACAAGTATGTAACAACAGTGATCTATAAACAAGAATGTGTGAGTGTTTTATATCAAGCTTACTACTGAAGGGGTGTAAACTGTGTTTAGTTGTTTACACTTTCTTAATTTATTTAATATATCTTTAGTTGCACAGAAACTCAACAACTTTCATTAAAGATGAGGGCCTACGCTAGTTCAGTCTCAACATTCATCATTAAAATCCACCACATGTCAACATTAATTTAAAAACTATCAAAATGTAGAAATAAAAAAAAGGTACAAATAAACTGGCCTCGATTAAAACGACAATAGAAAAGTAGTTTTGTGGTGGTAGAGAAATCCCAATGAAAAATCAAAACTTTGAATTACAAATTGAAAGGCGACACCCATAAAACAGTCACAAACTTTTGAAAAGTATCTAGGTATTTGAAAGATAAGTTTTCCCTCAATTTTCGGAAAAAAAAAATCACTTTCCTGCAGCACAATGCTATATACAACAATTTTTGGAAAGCAAACTAACGATAAATAAATTGTGAGCATCTGTTTGTTAGGGTTTCGATCTAGTAAACAATTGTACCGAATGAACGAATGCATGTGTGCATGATCAATATATCTTTAACAGTTCTTTAAGAAACGGTTCAGTATTGGCACTTATTACAAATCTTATTGGTCCATAATATCAATCGTAGAAAGTCATCGTTATAACTTCGGTGTGAAAAATATTATGCATCGATAGTGTTTTCAGTTTTATTGGGGACTGAGCTTAGTCCAGGCCTGATACTTCCCGGAGGCGACGAATGCGATTGCCTCCATCCCCTCTGCAGAGCTCTGGTCATTGCCTTGGTGCCCTTGAAATGCTCCAGTAGAAATTTCCTCGTAAAGGATGCCCTTTACCAAAATGCATGGGTGCCCTTGTCCCCTAAAAAATGAAGCAAACATGCACGTGAGTTCCGAACATTGCGGTCGGAGTGGAAAGTAAAAAATGCCTGAATTTGCACGTGGATGCAGCATGGAAGGACGACGACATTGTTGTTGTTGTTGTTGTTGATGGTTTAGTTTTAGAATGAGCTTGCTTGAAGCCAGAGTAAGAATGGACTGCATGCCGTACAAGGTGAGGTCGCTAAGGTTAAAATTAACATTTTAAAAATAATTATCTTATCTTAAGCAAGTTCGCCTAAAACGAGGAGAAAAGCCACTTTTATTTAAAGGCAGTGGACACTATTGGTATTACTCAAAATAATTATTAGCATAAAACTTGTATTGGTGACGAGTAATGGGTAGAGGTTGATGGTATAAAACATTGTGAGAAACGGCTCCCTCTGAAGTGCCATAGTTTTTGAGAAAGAAGTAATTTTCCATGAATTTGATTTCGAGACCTCAGATTTAGAACTTGAGGTCTCGAAATCAACCATCTAAACGCACACAACTTCGTGTGACAAGGATGTTTTTTTCTTTGATTATTAGCTCGCAAGTTTGATGACCAATTTAGCTCAAATTTTCACTGGTTTGATATTCTATGCATATGTTGAGATACACCAACTGTGAAGGCTAGTCTTTGACAATTACCAATAGTGTCCACTGTCTTTAAGGGGCTGTAACAGGAAGGAAAACTATTTTAATAAACAGAACAAGTTGAGAAACCTGAAGGTTGGAACTGATATTCCTCTTAAAACAGTCCAGATACTGATTATTAGACTGTTGAAGCAGTGAGGCAGAAATTAAAGCTGATTCATATATAAAACTAATTTCTTATGAATCATTAACGTCAGACTGAACCCTTGTGGTCCCGATTCTCGAAAAACTCCGTTCCAAAGGTTTCTGACTTTCTATGGAACCGGCTGTCCAATGGTATTCAAGTCTCAACATTTGGATGTTGACTTATGCTAGAGTGGAATATCTCTGAGAAATGGGAGGGTCTCAAGCCAAATACACTGGGGGTGGATTTCACAAAGAGTTAAGACTAGTCTTATCTCGAGGTAGGACGAGTTACGCGTCCTAACTTAAGACTAGCCTTAAGTTTTTAATAACTCCTTAGGAGTCCTCCTCTTATAATCATATGATTATCTTTATAATATGAACCTGAAAGGAATAGGTTAACTATATTGACTGTAAAGTATTGCACAAAACTCGGCACTATATTGTGGTTGTAAAATACTCCAAACCTAACCGATTACTATATTGATAATAAGAAATAATTTCTTCTAAATTTTCAGATACAGCTTAGATCAACATTTCCCGTCTATTTTCAAAGCTCTGACGAAGCATTGCAACACGCAGTATGACATCACAGAGGTAAGACAAGAATGCGTTAGCATCTTGGGGGTCGGGGTTTGAAGCGTGGGTGGTGGTGGTGGTCGGGTTAGGGGACATGCTTCGCTCACGCCATTCTGGATAGCCAGAACTCATCAGTGATGACCTTTTCAACATAGACCCTTTTTCGAATCCACGGCTTTGGCTGTGGGTTTTTCTTTTAGGAAGAACTCCACTTCTCAAATGAGATATTCACATGGTGTTCCTGCAAACCTCTCTATCAACCTGCAATCCTCTACTGAGTTCTTAAAGGAACTCCACTGTTACTTACTGGGTTTGTTTATCTTGAGACGAACAAAGGGCTAGACACAAGTCATGTTAAGTTTCCCCGTGTTTATTCTGTTTTTTTTTTCAAGGGAAACAAATGGTTGTGTTAAAAGTGTTACAAATTCGTAGTGTGGACCTGAGAACAAAATAGGTCCACGACAGGGAACCACTATGAACTACTATGTGGACTTACACAGCGTTGTCAGCGTTGAGAACAGGAGTTGTCAACAGAGTGACTGCAACACAGAACTTGTGTGTCCAATAAAGTTGTGTAGCCCTCCCCCAATCATAACTTATTCTTAACACTCCATAATGATTTCCTTCTCCCTCTCTCTTGTAGATAAGTCATTTCTATTCCAAGAGGAACCTTTCGCTCCTGAAGAAAACAGTAGACATGAGTCTTGATCGGACAAGGACCAACATCAGATGGATGGAGAACAATGCCGAGGCCGTCAGAATATGGTTCCTGAATGCGTATATGGAAGGGTAAGGAACACATCTTAAACCTCGCAGGGCAGAATTATTGACCAGAATTAACCACAATGGAGTAGCCTATCGCGTTATCATGACAAATATCGCGATATTGCATCAAATATCGCAAATTTTATTATCGCGTAAAATATGGCGAAAAATATGGCGATACTTTTACGATATTTTTTGCGATATCGCAATATTAATCATGATATTTATCACGATATTTTCACGGTATTTATCGTGACAATTATCTCAATATTTTTTTCGCAACAAGTTTCATGATGATAAGTATCGCGTTATAATCGCGATAAATATCGTGATACTTATCCCGATAAGTTATTGCCTGTGCGCGCATTTACAAAGGGGGTGAATAGGGCAAATCTTAGAACTGCACAACCATTTTCAATCTTTATCCAGTTAAATCATTATCGTGTTATTTGTTAAATACCTAACTAACACCTGACTTTGTAAAACTGATGCAGAATTTCACATAAAATCTATTTTGTTTAAACCTGTAATCGGGTCAGCCTTACTCTGAACTTGGGGTAAATTTTGACTGGTACATCAACATAAATGACATTAAGGGACAGTTTTCGTGGCGATTTAAATTTAAAAGTACTTTTTCCCCGTTTAGCCCCTCCTCCGCAATCAAACCGGGTGAAAATGTATTCTTCAATATCTTCTTTTCTATAAAACATTATTTTGATACAAAACATTTTAAACTTTCATCCATTACAGGAAAAGAGATACCTCTGCTGTGACGTCATACTCAGCACCCCAGGCAGACGAGACCGAGTCAAGCATAGTATCGAGTTCTAGTTCAGCCTAGATTGGATTCTTCTCTGCAAATAGTCGTCACAGTCATGTAGACAATTCGTGTTAAAGGCACTAGAAACTGCTGTTAGTTACTCAAAATAATCGTTAGCACTTGGCAACAAGCAATGGAGAGGTGTCCAAAGTATAAAATATTGTGAGAAACGGTTCCCTCTGAAGTAACATAGTTTTAGAGAAAGAGGTAATGTATCACTCAAATAATAAAAGATTTCAGCTGAATCCTTTTTTATTATGCACCTGAAAGCAAACAAAAGTTGTGATACGAGGTATTTTTTCTTTTCTTTCCAGTATTCCCTTACAAAATCAATGACCAGGTGAGAGCCAAAATGTTCACAGGTTTGTTATTTGATGCATGTGTTGGGCCAAGTGAGAATACTGGTTTTTGACTATTACCAAACTTTTCCAGTGCCTTTAATTTTTTCAATGAAAACCAAGATAGGCCAACTCCACCTGACGTCATCATGATGCAATGTTCTGTAAATTTGTTGGATTCAATGACCCTGTGTGGTATACATTGTAATGCACATTTTTGTAGGTGACGTAGTGATTTAAACGGGGCGTAATTTTCAAGTTGTAACTCCAAATTAAAAATGACGACCGTTGCAGACTGAATTCGTGTTTGACATTGGTGCAATGACATGGGTTTTAATACACGTACCAGAAAGCTGGTACCAACCACCATAGTGCTAGCGTTATTTTGGTCATTATTTGAGGAAGCTGTAAAAACGAACGAAAACTGTACAAATTATTTTGATTAAAGAAATTACTAAGAACTTAATGACTATACCATAACTACCTTATTTTCAATGTATTCGGCGACCATAGCCACAGTGTAAAACGTAAACTTTGATGTCATTTATACGGATTTTGTATATCAGTAGATGTATTTTTTACGGTGTTTGTAGCGTAACTCGTCCCGGAAGAGTGCATGAATGCTCATTTAACAGATTTTATGTTTAAAGCAATTGGACACTTTCGGAAGAGACACAAAAAATAGTTCACAGATTTACACATTACTTACAGGGTTTACAGAAGGTAATGGTGAAAGACTGCTCTTGAAATATTTTTCAATGAAATGCTTTACTTTTTGAGAAACGTTAAAACAATATCAATTCTCAGTATCGAGAACTACTGATTTATTTTAAACACATGTCATGACACGGCGAAACGTACGGAAACAAGGGTGTGTTTTCCCGTTATTTTCTCCCGACTCCGATGACCGATTGTGCCTAAATTTTCACAGATTTGTTATTTTATATATATGTTGTTATACACGAAGTGTGGGCCTTGGACAATACTGTTTACCGAAAGTGTCCAATGGCTTTACATAACTTATATAAATTACACGTAATTAAATATTAACTAAAAGGGTTGTATAGCACCACAAAGAGCATTATAAGTTTTGATGCGGGTAAAATAAAATCCGGGGTTTTGAAAATTAAATGTTTGCAAAATATGTCTCTCAAGTAAATCTAATTCTCAAGTGACATAATAGTTTGAGTATGAAGTTTTGTGTTTTTGGAAGTCAAACAGACACAACAACATTTGTGTTATTTCTTTAAAGTAAAGTCAAGTTCCAACACAGAGTGTTAGTTGTGTGAACAAAAAGAAGAATACACCGTTCGTGTGGGGAAAATTTGCATACAGAAATATAGCTGGAGTGAAAATCAAGAACGATGATTTTGTAGTCGTTAAGGTGTGTGAACTCGGGCCTGTAAAAGTTTTTCCTTCTTTCTACTTACTGGCACATCGAACTTTTAGTTGGTCACAAGCGTTTATTTATGTTGTATTTTATGTGGCAATTTGGTGCAACTTTTAAACTGTAAAATAATATGACCATGGGTAATGGAACAGACGGTATAGGAATAAGCCACTTGTATGCGACATGATTGATAGTCGTTGATGTAATGGACAATTATATTGCGGCAATCGTTCTTCGTGATATTTAAATCAACTGTCATGTTAAGAATCAACAAATGAATTTGTGCTTGTTTATTTGTCTTATGCTTCCTAGTATTAATATTTCATTGAATATGCTTAATTCAGGCCGTGCCGGTGTAACTAAAACATCATGGGAAGATAAATAAAGGACATCGAGTTACAAATCACCTTTTCCCTGTTTTATTATGATTTCTGATTCAAAAAGTCCTGTACTGGTCTGCTACACATATGGGTCATTGCACCCCATGATGTTCGTACCCCCCTGGGCCAAACTTAATTGGGTTATGTTCCAGTTGGGTCACACCACTTTGGGTCTTACTCCTTTTGGGTTATATCCCCCTTGGGTCATGACCCCAAAATATACCCTCTTATAATGTTAACGAAAACATAAACATGTGGTGTTTTAATTTGATTTTGTGAGTTTTCAGTGAGATATCGTTTTAGTTTAACAAGTTTCCAAGTTGTTAAACCCCGCTCACTGTGCACAACAACTTATTTACATTGATTAGTTTTTCTCTGAAAATTTTGCGGGGCTTGAGAAATATAATTTGGATTGTGTTGCTTTATGGAATAAAGTTATCAGCAGAGTTTTTGAAATAGCACAAATAATGAATATTATATCAAACTTCCAATGGGACTGGCAATGATCTTGCTTAGGTGTTCGAATTCAGTCTTAAAGCTGGTAAATGTTTTGTAAAGGCAGTGGACACTATTGGTAATTACTCAAAATAATTATCAGCATAAAACCTTACTTGGTAATGAGTAATGGGGAGAGGTTGATAGTATAAAACATTGTGAGAAACGGCTCCCTCTACTCTGAAGTGAGGTAGTTTTTTAGAAAGAAGTAATTTTCCACGAATTTGATTTCGAGACCTCACATTTAGAACTTGGTCTCGAAATCAACCATTTAAACGCACACAACTACATGTGACAAGGGTGTTTTTTTCTTTCATAGTTATCTCGCAACGACCATTCGAGCTCAAAATTTCACAGGTTTGTTATTTTATGCATGTACATGTCTTTGACAATTACCAATAGTTTCCAGTGTCTTTGACGCGAAAATGTATTGCACATGACGTCATTGACAATGGATCTTTGACAATGGATTAGTGCACACGTGTGTACGCGCTGCACACGACATGGGTACGTTTCAATGGCCACGGCGGCCACTGCAAAGGGCTTATTTTCGAAAGTTCGGCTAGCACTATAAAATATTGTATGACAATGAATCACTTCATCTAACGTCTGGAGAATGTGTCGGTGACATGAAGGAAACCAATGTGAGATTTTCCTATTGACCCGTGTTATTACAACACAGGGGTAATAAGAACATATTTCATGTTAAAAGCGTCATAAATTATGGGGGACCAAAGCTCCTTCTGATGTGATTTTATTGATAGGCAGTCCACCACTCACGATGGCGCACGAAGTGGCCATATTATCGAGACGCAACGAAAGTTTACATTTTTGTATTTCAATTTTCGGGAAGACCAGAGACAATTTGACAAGTACGTGATCAGAACTTGCTACCATCCGATTGCAAACAGAGCTGTCTAACCTTGTTATTGACGATCTTCTTTCTTAACGACAACAATGATTTTTTTGTTCGGGTATAATTCAGAAGCCATTTGACAGCTTTTTTAATTACAAAATGATTCTAAACATAGTTCAGTCAAATGTGGGTGTTGTGCCAGATAATACACCCCCAAGCATGTAAATCAGGTCAGGTCTACCCTAGACTTGACTCAAGTCCCAATCCCGAGCCATCGCCAGATAAACATTCTGCTTTCCTGGTTCTCGGGATCACATTTTGACGGCGAGCGCGGACTGTTTGGCTTATTTGCTCACACGAAAACGGGATTTGATCAAGTCACCTAGACTTGAGTCAAGTCCCAATCCTGTGCCATCGCCAGAAAATTATTGTTTTGTGGTGCTCTGCATTCCCCAACCTGTTCCGGGACCAGCATTTTGACGGCGAGCGCGCTTTGCTAGTTGACGCGCTCCTATTGGGGTCTTCTCAAACGAGAACGGGACTTGAATCAAGTCTAATCTACCCGACCATCAGACAATTTGATGAAAGTCGACCTCCCTTGAGGGGTACCAGGGTGGAAGTGTTTGGGAGGTATATCCAGGTACCCGTTTATTCAAATCACAGGGCCAACATTGGAAAGTGTCAACGACAACTTGCCACACACAGGCACCCAGATTATTTCTCTAGCCTACCAAGTTCAGGAATAATGGTCAAGTTCACAGACTCTGAGCGAACTTGTATGCCAACCATTTTCGGCACCCCGTTTCCAGGCGTTTTCAAACTTGCCGAAAATGGCTCCCTCCTTTGTCGGCTTGCATCGCTTAGATCCAAGCAACAGACACAAAACAAAAACACGAAACTGTAGCCCATGATTAGCGCTTTCCGTTGGTGTATAGTATGTGCGAATCCAATAATGTCTTGGATATGATATGGGCCTCCGTGTAATGTCATTATCTGAAGAGAAACTTACTTTTTTAGCCTTTTTCTCCCTTTGGGTGAGGGGTAGCTTTTTGTGTGACCCAAACAGCCTATGAAACTTAATACCTATGACAATTTGAGGTCAATCGGTAACAAAGAAAAAAGTGAACACAAAGTAAGAGAAAAGAAAGAAAAAAAAAAAAGAAGGAGTCGATTTCACTATTTCCAAACATCTGGTTTGGATCAGAACTGTTTTAAACATATTTTAGAAAATAAACCTACAGAGTTTCAGGCAAAACAGGAGGATTTGCCCCACCTGGACCATCTTTTGCATAGTGTGAGTTATGTGTAAATAAGTGAAGACTAATGACACTTTAAAGGCACTGGACACTATTGGTAATTTCTGAAAATAATTGTTAGCATAACACCTTACTTGGTAACAAGTATTGGGGAGCTGTTGATGGTATAAAACATTGCGAGAAACGGCTCCCTCTGAAATAACTTAGTAACTAAAACAGTTGGATTTGATTTCAAGATCTACAAATTCGATTTTGAGGTCCCGTAATCAAGCATCTGAAAGCACACAACTTTGTGTGAAAATTGTGTTTTTCTTCCATCATTATCTCGCAACTTCGACGACCAATTGACTTAAGATTTTCACAGGTTTTTTATTTTGTGGATACGTTGAGATACAATAATTGAGAAGACTGGTCTTTTACACTTACCAATAGTGTCCAGTGTCTTTAAACACGAATATACATCGAGAGTTGATGATTAAAACAATTTTCAAACGGTTTAAAAAAACACTTTGCCCCTAAGTTCACGCTGAGCACCCCACACGTTCTCCAAGAACCACACGCAAACTGACAACTTAAACAGATGCGAATGTTAGTCGCAGCAATAAACTAAAAAAAAATAAAAACACCTGGTGAAGACACATGAGGATATACACTCTTAACATTAAGGTCAAAGTTCAAACTCACAACCGAAATAACAAAGTTATGGTCCTTTAGAATGCAGTATAGTTTGAAATATAAAAATTGTTTTGTCGTGTATAATTGCAAAAAAAATTATGATTGAAAAAAAAAAAAAAAAAAATGCATGAGAAAGGCTTCAGGCCTGTGAAGTCCTTCTCAGATTCAAATATTTGAGTGAGAAAAAACCTCTTTCTCGAAAACTGTTTTACTCCAGAGGGAGCCGTTTCTTACAATGTTTTACATTACCAGCATACCCCTATTGCTCGATGCCAACATATTTTTTTGAGTATAGTTATAAAACGTGTCCAATGCCTTAAATGAGAACATGTTTTTTTTTAGCTTGGTTAGCAAAAAATGAAATAATAATAATGCACTTTTCACATGTGAACTCTCACGCCTAGGGTGGTTGGGGTTTTTCCTCCAAGCGTGAAGAAATCTGGTTTGGTTCGAAGTAGTACACAAAATAATACTAGCCCACAGGTAACGTGACCTGTAATGGTATGTGGAACTGTTACCCGGTGAGGGTACTTACCAGGCCGTCTGAGACACCAAACTAAAGACCGATTGACGGCCTCCAAAAGTGAGACAAATTATTGCCTGATCCTTGGGGTAAGTACATTTTAGAACACGTTTAGGTGCGTACAAAAATGTGGTGGAAAATACTTTTAAGGGCAAAGTAAACCTTTGGTGTTTTTTTTTCGTTCTACAAATGTAGATGTACACAATAAAACTAACATCTGAAATTTTAATTTCAAAGGGTGGTCGCGTTTTTGAAAATATCGCCGAAAGTCCGGACAATGCTTTACACCCATCAAGAGCCGATGTAGGCCTTTAAACAAAGGTTTCCATTGCCATCCATTGTATTATAGCGTGATTACCAAACAAAAACAAATTCAAAATAATGAACGAAAACAAGAGAGACAAATTCATATTCTCGGGAAAGTTTCGTAAACTTGTTTCTGTAAACTGTCGATGGCAAGGAGGCGCACTATTAAACACAAATAAATAAAAGCAATAGCAAAACGCACGTTAAAAAGGGTTGAGATGTCTCGATTTCTTTGCTTTAAGGAAAACACTATAGAGAATTGATAAGAAGTATAAAAAACTCGTCTAGATCACAGACTTATTTCAAACTTGTTTGCTAACAAATCTGACAAATCTGACAAATCTGTAGAAGTTTGAGATCGATGGGCCATCTGGGTCACGAGAAAGTATTGAACAGCCGGTTACACATTTTGCATGACATCGATTTAAACAAATTAAATGAAAAAAAAGCCCACTGTGCGATGAACTCTAAACGGATTTTTTTATATTTATATTTTTTTTTATCAAAATATAAAACTTTCAGACAGAAATATTTCAAGGGATGTTTTGTACTATCATCATCGTTAGACCATATGAGTTTTCAGGCCTCTATAATCTGTGATCTTAGGTCAGTTTTTTTCTTACCAATTCTGTAATGTTCCTTTAAGCTTTGTCAAACTGAAGCCGTCTACTGATATGCTCATGGCTGATGTCAGGGTAATATTTCGATGACCTCTGTACTCTTGAAATTATCATTATAATATATGATTTTTACCAGCACCATGTAATGGTTTACAAGGTGCTGTGGCGCACTATAGGTGCAAATCCAACCAGGAACACCAGGGCGATCCTCTTCTCTTTTCGATAAGTGCACTGGGTTATTTTATGGTGGTACACAACACACGGGGACAACGGCTTTACGTCCCATCCGAAGGACGAAGCAACATTGTAAACAAGTGTTCTGCTTAAGGACACAGGTCTCAAGACTGGGGCTCGAAACTACCTTCTGCTGATCAGAATCACTAGAGTTTGAATCCGGCTCTCCTGTATACAGCTAGGCCATGACACGCCATAGAGGTTATAGTTTTACAAGAATGGTGTAGTCTTTGTTTTGTTTTGGCTTTGCAAGTTAAAAGTGCCAATGGGCATTTTCAGGGTACCGTCGATTACTACTTCTAAAATCTTGACACCCGTTGACAGAACGACGTAAACAAGCTGAGTCCCGGTTTACCGTTGAATAAATACCAAAACAGATCGTTAAAATGGATCCTGTACGAACGCAGAAAGACAACGGGGCTTGGGGAAAAGGCTGGTGGCAATCTCACCCCATGAACTGTTCAATTCCGGTAATGCATTCTGTTGAGCTTTATAGAAGAAATAATAAACACGAAATAAAACCCAAGAAAAGAACAAGACAAGAAAAAGGGTAGAAACTAAGGTACAATCTTAACTATGTCTTATTGGAAAAAGCAGACTAAAATGAATAATCGCATAGAACGTTATTGACCAGTACGAACAGGTTCTTCTCAGAGCCACCACTACTCACAACTTGGATATTTACATGGTGTTTTCAGACACTTGATCAGTACCAATCGGCTCTTCTTTATAGCACGAGCCGCCACTACTCCTATAAGAGAGATTCATGCACTGTATCACCGCAAACTTTACTAATTTAGTATTTTCCACCATGCATGGTCTTAAAGTTTTGTGTTATCGACTATAGTTAACGAGCATTGTAGTAGTTTATCATTCGTATTAATTGTAAAGCATCAAATACCATGGTCGAGCGGTTGAGGGTACCAGAATCAAGCTCTGGTGTTTAATTGTTCCAACAGAGTGTGGATTCCATTTTTTTTTTTTTTTTTTCTTCATGACTTCATTGAAGTCAAAAATTGTCGTGGCTGGGCAGAAACTTTCTATCAATCTTGGGTGTTTCTGTTCAACAGAGTGTGGGTTCGCGTTCCGAGAGTTCCCGTTTGTTCCTTGTCTTCAGCAGAATAATATTTTCATAATGGGCGAGACAGAATTCAAATTGGAGGAGGCCACCACTACAGAGATCCACGGTGAACGGAAGGGTGGCATGTACTGCACCGTCTCTAGGATAGTGCTGTCTCTTCTAACCGTTACCGTACTTATCGCTGCCACGGCTGTGCTGGTGTACTACCTCCCGACCCGCCCTGTCGACCAGGTTGCCACAAAACCGTCTATAGTGAATTACCCAACGGCTGCTGATGATATTACTCCAACAGGTAGGCTTACTACTTCTGCGGAATCACCCGGCAACACCACCACCGATCTTACCACCACCGCACAACAACCTCAACCCACGGGTGCCCCCGTCACCTTAGCCCCACCGGACGATATAATGAAGGGCCGGCTACCCAAGACGGTCCTACCGAGGCGCTACGAGCTCACCCTCCGCCCGTTCCTGTACGACGATGACGTCCCGGACTCAAAGCTCGGTGAGAGATTCACTTTTGACGGCTGGGTCCGGATAAAAGTGGAGTGCATGGAAGCAACGGATGAGATCACACTACATTCCAAGAATATCACCATACACGGTAAGCCGACTGTCCATAGCGTCAGTACACTGGATAAGACTGATATCTTTGAGAGTTATAAAATGATTGAAGAGCACTCTTTCTTGGTTCTCAAGTTGAAAGAGATGCTTCGACCTCATGAAGAGTATGACATCTACATCAGATACTCCGGTATTATGGCTACTGACACACTTCATGGTTTCTACCCGAGCAAGTACATCACATCACAGAACGAAACAAGGTAAGTTAAAACCATAACAGATAAAACAAAACAACCGAGACTTTCTTAATATTATTTAAGCCAAATCTTAAATGCTTTTGTTAATTTACTCAACAAATGAATGGACGTAAAACCTTTAACTTGGCAATTTACACTGGAGAGCTGTTGGTATTATAAAACATTATTATACACGACGCCCCTAAAGTTGTTTAGTTTTAGAGAAAGTGGTAATTTCCACCGAGAAAGGCTTCAGGTCTTGTTGTTGTGTTTATTGAGTAAGAAAATTACTCCTTCGGGTCGGACGAAAAGCAGTTGGCCCGTGTGCTGGGCAGTGCACGTAAAAGAACCCAGCTACACTTATCGCTAAGAGAATGTGTTTACTCGTGCAGTGGCTGCCGATTGTGCAGTATAGCTACTTGTAAATCCTTGGTGCTACACAAATCGGACTCATATATTTAACAGTTTTATAAACCTGCCTTAAAGACAATGTACACTATTGGTAATTGTCAAAGACCAGTCTCATCACTTGGTGTATCTCAAAATATGCTTAAAATAACGAACCTCAATTAAACTTGAGCTCAATTAATGGTCGAAGTTGCGAGATAATAATGAAAGAAAAAACAAACCCTGTCACAAGAAGTTGTGTGCATTTATATTTAGATGCTTGATTTCGAGACCTCAAAATCTTATTCTGAGGTATCGCTGGAAAAAATACTTCTGGAAAAAACTACGTTACTTCAGTGAGGGGCCCGTTTTTCACAATTATTTATATATTCGGCAGCTCTCCATTGATCATTTAACCTGTAAGGTTTTATGCTAATAATTATTTTGAGTAATTACCAATATTGGTCAGTGCCTTAATAACATGTTTGTTAAAGCTCCTTGGCGACCTTATTATTAGTAGATACGCGCTACTGTTGCACCCCAGGTAACCGAAACGTTTACCACGGAGGATACATTAATATTATGTATGGGGGTTCGGAAGGGGGGGGGGTGACCCCTGAAGAAGAAACACAAAGGAAACTTTTGAGTTGGCTGGCTCTATAAAACAATTTATATTCGAGACATTGGATACAAGAATGGCTTGAAGGGCAATGGTGCCAACTCACCAGGGCCCAATTTCATAGAGCTGATAAGCACATAAATGTGCTAAGCATGAATTTTCTTCCTAGATAAAAACGGATTTACCAACCAAATTTCCATGTGATTTTCAGGATAAGTAAACAACAGCTGAATACTAGTAACAAGCAATATGAAACAAATCGAAATTTGGTTGATAATCCTGTTTTTTATCAAGGAAGAAGTTGCACGATAAGCGAATGTTTGTGCTTAGCAGCTCTATGAAATTGGGCCCAGTTCTCTAACTATCGGATGTTGCATAAAGCATAACTCCACTGCTGTTGTTGGAAGGCACTGACTTAATTATAATATACTTTTATGAAGTAGTGTAGTGACCAATATAACAAAAAGCATATAATGGAGTCAAACAAATACAGGGTGATATAAACCCACGACCTCTAAACTCTTATTGATTACAGTAGATACATCGCAACTACCCAGATGGAAGGACCTTACGCCCGCCGCGTCCTTCCTTGCTTCGACGAGCCTTCGTTCAAGGCATCCTACGACGTACAACTAGAACATCGTACGGACATGAGCGCCTTATCTAATGGCATTGATATACGACGTATACAGTTGGACAGCCATTGGTCTAGGACTTACTTCAAGAGGGTGCCTTCAATGCCGACGTATCTTCTAGCATTTATAGTACACGACTTTTCGTCCATCAATGTCACGAACGCAAACGGATGTTTGGTAAATCAGTATTATTTTACATTTTTAAAATGCAATACATTCATCAACATTTATATCAATAACACTGAGACTGCAAGTTAAACCCCTGATATCACAAATCATTAATAGCCAATTGAAACAGATAGGTTTTCAAAATCCACTTTCATCGTCAAGAGCAAAGGAAATATCAACTACTTTGGTTTATTTGCAATCTTCTCATTTTCCAGGTTCATTCCTTTATTGATTTATTTTGTTGACGACCAATATCAATCCCTTCCTTGAGTTACTGTATTGAAATTCTTGAGATGTTTTCGAATCCACTTTGAGGAAGAGATATTTTTAGTCGATGAACTTTTATCTCTCGGTGATAACATTAATGTGATTGTTTTTCAGATTCGCATTAGGTGCACTAATTAGCAAGTCTTGTACCTTCTCAATACAATTCTTGATTGGTTTACAGATTCGCATTTGGTGCAACAAAATTCACAAACAAGCCTTGTTTCTTTACCTTCTCATTATAATTCTTGATTGGTTTCCAGATTCGCATTTGGTGCGAGACCGAAAAAACTGACTATGCTTCGTACGCCCTCAATGTCTCAGAATCAATCCAGACGTATTTTGATGACTACTTGGACAATGAGTTCCCATTGGATAAACAAGGTGAGAATCTCAAATACGAATCGTCATTGATCGTCAAGTTTGATGTGTTTTTGTTTTGTTGTGGTGTTGGGGTGTGCTGAATTCCGGTACCTTTATCAAGACCAAGGACAAGAGCAAAAAAGGGAAAAAAAGAAAAGGACTCCATGGATAAATTCTTAGGAATGGGGTGCTCCACAATGAATATTGTATCAAAATTCCATGTGAAACTAGTAAGTGCAGAAACAAAGGACATTTTAATGTGAACAAAATAATGCTTCACAAGGATGCATTTTGTGAATGTGAGTTCAACCAAATTATCACCAACTACACGTTCAAAATTGTTGTCACCAACTACAAGTAAAAAAATCACAAGCTTCACGTAAAAAAAATGTTATTACTAACTACACAATTAAACATTTTACTAACAACTGTAATTTGATGATCGAAAAAATAATCACCGAGTACACGTTCAATAAATGTATACAAGTTATAAGTTATAAATGTTTACCACCAACTGCAAACAGCATTTTTATTTTATTTTTTTTATTTTTATATATTTTTTTTTTATTTATTTATTTATTTTTTTTTTTTGGGGGGGGGGGGGGGGGGGGCTGTTCTACCTACCAGGCAATCTAGGTGGTCTAGTTGGTAAGTCACTTCTATAGATGAAAAGGTCATGAGTTCGAATCTCACCCGTGTATAATGCCTGTGATAGTTTTCACTGACCAAAAGAAAGTGCTTAGTAAAAGAAAAAAGAAAAAATGTTCTTTATCCTCGATGCAAATTTGTTAAGTTATTTTAATCTGTTTTTTTTTTTTAAGATCACATCGCCATACAGGAGTTTTTTTACGGAGCAATGGAGAACTGGGGCCTAATCACGTACAGGGATATAACGCTACTCTACGACGAGGCTATGAATGGAGGCGGCAGATACGTCGCATCAATTATAACCCACGAGCTCGCTCATATGGTTAGTTCATTGTTTGTCTTCATTGGTTAAAGACACTTCCCCTTTTGTGTAATTACTCAAAATAGTTGTTAGCATAAAAACGGTTAATGAGCAATAGCGAGGTTTTGATAATGATTACTTATTGTGAGGAACGGCTCCCTCTGCAGTAACGTAGTTTGGGGGGAAATGGGTAATTTCTCACTCAAAATTAGATAACACTTCTCATCTTAACACATTTTTATTCATCTGAGAGCAAACGAATTGTAAAACAAATTGTTATGTCTGTCATTGCTCTCTTGCAACTGCGATGGCTAGTTTAGTCCAACGTTTCACAGGTTTGTTATTTTATGCTCATGTGGATTTTCACAAAACTTAAAGTCACCTGGAAATATAATTTTTTCTTCTTCAAACATTAGAGTTTACGTTTCTGAACAATAAAATTATTTTGTTGAGTAATTGAATGTAACGATTTATATGTAAAAAAAAAAAATAAAGTTGTGTGGGGGTGACTCCGCCTACCCCGTTTGTGACGTAAATCGAGTCAGACTTTGCCTCGATCGAAAATCGAACACTCGTACGTGCAAGTACATTCAAGTCCTAGTCGTGAGTTTGTACGTTTCGTAATAGTTTTTTCTTGCATTTTTCCGGCAATGTCGACTAGGTGTATTGCTGCTGGATGCAGCAAAACACTACTAAAGATGGGGTCGGTTTGCAAGTCTTTTCCAGCGCTGTGCAGCAAACACTTCGAGCCGTCGTGCTTCGAGAATCCGGATTACACTACACATTTTATCGTTTTTAGAAAAGTTTTTTTTCTAAAACATGACGTCATCCCAACAATTTTTCCAGCTAAAGGGGAGGTCGAAAAAGGTACCTGAAAGACGTAACGAACCTCAAAGAGCATTTGCCCAACGTGAACAAAAATCAAGTGTTGTTTCAACTTTGAGGGTATGTTTTTAGCTTGCGCCACGCGTCACTATCTTGTGTTGGCACTGCATGCAATTAATCGCGCCTCGATTGACATCACGAACAGCGCCCTCTCGGGGCGGGCTTATTTTCAAATTTGTAAATAACATGGAAAGTAATTTTTTGAAACCTTAGTTAATTGTTTATTCATATTCCACTCATCAAAACACATGTTTTAGTGACAACAGCTTTATTTTGACAAAATACCACTTCCGGGTGACTTTAACGCAACTGCATAAGTCCTCTTGCGCAACGTTCATGGCGCAACTTGCACCATGAACGTTCTCTTTACCCAGGGGGTATAAGTGGGTAACTGTAAGGGCAGAGAAACATATTTTGATTGATTTTCTTGATTATTTGGCAGCACAGGCTGTATACTCCCCAGCACAGGCTGTATTCTAAAAAAGGGAGCTGAGATGGTTTAAAGGGTGAAATAACATGGCCCAGTGTCCAGGTGTAATAATGTTGAAGCGGCATGAGCGTAACTGCGTGACGGACCTGAACGCTAAGCAACTATTATGAAAAAAATCTGGCATTCAAATTAAAGTGCGCCCCAAGAGTTTGTAAATATCCATGTGGTGACATTATAGTACCGTATTGGTTTGACATTATTGTCGCAATAGAAAGGTAGACTACTATCAAATAAATCTTTTTATACACTTTGTTTTCTCTCCTGCCCAGTGGTTTGGAAATCTTGTCACCATGGACTGGTGGAACGACCTCTGGCTGAATGAAGGTTTCGCTACGTATATGCAGCATATCGGCATCGATCTTGTGTTACCGGAGTTAAAAATTGTATGATGATAGCACAAATTTACAAAATGGTCCATTAAAAAAAGAAATAAAAAAAATGTACCCGCTGCGGCTTGTACACCGGGCGGCTCACTCACTGGCACCCAACTCTTGTTTAGACAATTCTTGTGCATTGCAAGTAACACACCGGGCGCGGTTGCGGCACAGTAGCTCTTTTGATAATTCCTATTAAATATTAACAACAAAGTAGATCAGGAAGGCGCTATTCCACTTAAAATAAAGAGAGATCAATCATTTAAGAGGGGAGGGGTACAAATATTTTTAAACATCAATTTCTTCTCTCTCCTGCTTTACTTTCAGTTCCAACAGTTTTACGCGAATCGAGTCTCGATCGCTTTATACGTGGATGGTACCGGTGTATACCCTTCCCTCAGGGAGCCGGTCTATGCGACGGAAGACGACATAGAAGGACAATTTAACACAATTACATATGGAAAGGTAAATAGGTTCAGATCGATAGTAATAGAAGTGTTTTACATGACTGTTTCTAACAATGGCAGAACTGACAAATAATATTGGCTTCTTATACAGCGCGCACATCTGGGTGGGATGGTTGGCATGTGCGTAAAGCGCTCGCAGCTCACCAAGGTGACCCCGGTTCGGTTCCGACCATGGCCATATTATGTGAGTTGAGTTGTGCGTTGATTCTCTGCTGTACTTTCGATCTTGCTAATAATGCGTTGATGTGGCCACAGGCGCCCTTGCATGCCTGCTTCTCGCGAACACGCTGTAGCCGCGCCCCCGCAATTCAGTTCTTAGCTGCGTGTAAGGATGATTACCCCCCACCCCATTATTATAGTTATACTATTATTAATATTACTCAGTGACGCTCACGCAAGGCACTTAATAACCCATAGTTTTTCCAGTAATGTTGTGGGACTACGTTTGAATTATGAGATCTACTCCTTTTTATATCATAATTTATAATGGTTTACAAAGTGATGTGGCGCATTACACTGCCAATCCAGGTTTGATTGTTTGCAAGATCACTTCGTCTTCCTTCACTGAATTTAAAAATATTAAACAAAATTTGACATAGCGCATCACCCTATTACAAGCCAGGGCCCAATTTCATAGTAAGAGCTGTTTAAGTAAACATAGTAGCTGTTTGAAATTGGGCCCTGATATAGCAAACGAAACCAAGTCTACAGAGACTTAAAGTCAGTGTACACTATTGGTAATTGTCAAAAAAAAAACAGTCTTCTCACTTGCTGTATCCCAACATATGCATAAAATAACAAACCTGTGAAAATTTGAGCTTGATTGGTCGTCGGAGTTGCGAGAAACTATGAAAGAAAAAACACCCTTGTCACACGAATGCTTGATTTCGGGACCTCAAATTCTAAACTTGAGGTCTCGTAATCAAATTCGTTGAAAATTACTTCTTTCTAGAAAACTACATTACTTCAGAGGGAGCCGTTTCTCACAAGGCTCTTTACTACCAACCTCTCCCCATTACTCGTTGCCAAGTAAGGTTTTATGCTAATAATTATTTTGAGTAATTACCAATAGTGTCCACTGCCTTTAAGAGTCCTCTACTCGATTCTGCTATTTCTAGTCAGTCTTCTATTTTTCAAAGGGAGGATCTATCCTGTGGATGCTTGAGCATTTCTTGACTCTGGATGTCTTCAACCAAGGAATACGAAACTACCTCAAGGAGCGGGCATACAAGAATGCCAATGCGGAACATCTTTGGGAAGAACTTACCTACGTAAGCATACCTTTTGACAAAGACATTCGATAAGTTATGGGAGACTTTGGAACGCTAGGTGGCAGCAGACTTATCATGTAAATGTCCATACATCTTGTTGCATGTAACGGAACAATCTTTCCTTTTTCGGACTAATTTCAAGAATGAGCCGAACTGAGCATCCCAAACACCCTAAATAAATAATTTAAAAAAGAAAAAAAAAAAAAAAAAAAAAAAAAAAAAAAAAAATCTGAAAATTAAAGTGCCCACCATGATATGATTTTGAATTGTTCTCACACCGGTGCTTTTTATTTGGAAAAGCAAGCATTGTTTTGGCATCATATTGCTGGGCAGAGCTCACTATCGAAAAATATTTAATCACATAATACTTGATATCATGTTTCACTTTCTCCAAGGCGGATAAAGACGTCGGGAAACACGACTTGAAGAGAATCATGGATACGTGGACCCTACAGCCAGGCTATCCTCTGATCACTCTGACAAGAACCGGACAAGATATTGTGGCCACACAAAAAAGATTCATGTTTAACTTCAAGGCCAACAGATCGACAGAATTTGACGATCTCGGGTAAGGCAATGGTATCCCAAATATTTGAGACCAAGTAATAAACAGAGGAAAGCGGACCGGGTACATGTCTTAAAGGCAGTGGACACTATTGGTAATTACTCAAAATAATTATTGGCATAAAACCTTTCTTGGTGACGAGTAATGGGGAGAGGTTGATGGTATAACACATTGTAAGAAACGGCTCCCTCTGAAGTGCCATAGTTTTCGAGAAAGAAGTAATTTTCCACGAATTTGATTTCGAGACCTCAGATTTAGAACTTGAGGTCTCGAAATCAACCATCTTAACGCACACAACTTCGTGTGACAAGGGTTATTTTTCTTTCATTATTATCTCGCAACTTCGATGACCGATTGAGCTCAAATTTTCACAGGTTTGTTATTTTATGCATATGTTGAGATACACAAACTGCTAAGGCTAGTCTTTGACAATTACTAATAGTGTCCACTGCCTTTAATCACTTTGGATTGAACAATGACAAGTTGATCAGAGCTAGCTGGATTTGAACCAGCGACTTCCGGATCAGTGGGCTGATGTCAAAATGAAACCTGTCTCTGAGATTTTGTCCCACATGGATAATAAACATGTGTTGGAGGAGATTGTTTTGAAGAAGTGAGATATTTAGATAGATGGAAATTTTATTTTGCTTATCACATTTTGCTTATTAATAGTCATCACAGCATATCAACTGAACTGCATGCAACGTACTACACACAGCCTAGGGAACAAAATCTCCGGTCACACAAGTACTCCACCTGTGTGTTGGCGGTCTTTAACAAAATCTGTTGGAGGGTGCCACTTTAGCCCATCAAACTGCCGCACATAGCCAGGGATCACGTCCCAGTAGCCAGTGATCACGTCCCAGTCTATGATAAAACCTGGGAACCGGCATCCAAAGGAAATGTGACATTTTAAACTATTATAACTAGAAATAATTAACCACCATAAGATAAATATCCAAAGGATTTTCTGACGTCGTTTAAGGGAACCCTAGATCGGGTCACTTGCGGCACCTTTGCAAACTCGGCACCCAAAAACTCGGCACCTACAAACTCGGTTCCTACAAACTCGGCACCAACAAACTCGGCACCTTGCAAACTGGCACCAACAAACTCGGCACCTTGCCAACCCGGCACCTACAAACTCAGCACATGCACAAAAACAAGCTTGGCACCTTTCAAAAGCGGCCAAATATTACATCACTTTGTCAACACAAGTTATTCGTCAATAGACCATGCTTCCAAAAACTATTTCACGCAGCAAATCTCATTTATTCTTGTACATTTCTTATTTTGTTTTAATGTTATTATAACATAGCATTATTATCATTTTTTATGTTTTACCAGGCACCGTTGGTACGTTCCGCTGACGTACGTGTATAGATCCGGACCGTCGGATCAGTTTGACAAACCGGAACAGGTATGGATGGAACCAGCGGACCAGTACTGTGAGTCTCTCATAATCAATGTTTACAAATTAATCAATGAATATTTACGAGTCCTAGAAAAAAACAAACAAAGGGCTAAGAACTACAGAAAAGGTTGAACACAGATGACACAAAATCCACTACTTGACGACGTCTCAAATAGTTTTAAAAGATAAATCCCAAGACACAATTTAACAATTTGAACACATAAGAAGAACAAAGTGTATAATAATCGCAAAGTTTAATACTATACCATACACAGCATTAAATTAGCGCTGAACGCGGTTGTTTCTTAGCGCACATTCAAATTTTTTCCTGTGGGACTACTTTTGAAATGATAATATAAACCATCTCCTTAATACGTAGAACAATGTAATGGTTTACATAGTGCTGTGGCGCAATACACGAACAATGTAATATAGGTTTTCTCGGTCAAATTCGGCAAATGAGCAGTCAATTTCATTTTCATGCGTTCGAATTAAAGCTGTTTGCCTCTCCAGTTGTTACTGCGTTTCAAATTCAGAATTCGGCCAATCAATTTCGTTTAGAGTCGAGTCAAATTCCTTTAGCACTCTGTTCAATTTAGCGTACCGTCATTCTTTTTCGTGACACACCCGCCTCAAGAAGCGTCTGCGAATTTGAATGCTGCTTTGATGAATTTTAAATTGAATGATTATTTTGTTAAATCGAATGGCGCAACATTACATTTGACTAGTCATAAAACGAAATCGAATGACCCTTTTCAGTACCATTCGATTTCGCGCGAAATAGAATAGCTTGGTGGTTAAGTTGGCTGCTCATTTGCCAAAACTTACCGAGAAATCCTATAGTTACAGCTCAACACATGGCTTGATGGTGCACGGATTTAAAAACAATTACATTTTGTGTTTTGAAGGTCCCCCTATAATGTCACAAATAAGTCCTTTCTATAACAGAACGGTCCAGCAGATAGTCACTGAGGTTTCCACAACATTATTTCCTATAGACAGATGACTTACACATGGCCACCATAAAAAGATCAATTTAACAAAGAAAATTGTATGGGTTCTCTGCTCGCTGAGGGCGCACTTGGCATGAACTATGGATTTATGGGATGAAAGTAAATAATGAGTATATTGGTCCATTATTTCAGTTCTTTCATTTAAATCTGACACATGTACAATTTGCTACTCTTGCTTAAACTTACTTCTGATTTTTGTAGGATTTGACACTTTGCATTGAGGAAGATAACTAAGAGAGGTTTTGAGGTAACAACCTTTCAAAAATCTTTAAGTGGTGTTGGTTCTGAAAAGAACCGGTGGTTAAGGATTCAACGTTTCGATCAGTCTATTCTGATTGTTTTCAGGAGAATGCATGATTTGTTTCTGAGTTTTGGTTCTTTTTTTTTTTTTGTCTGTAGCTTATATCAAATTACCGGACGAGGCTGCCTCTGATGACTGGTACCTTGCCAACGCCAAGATGGTTGGTTTCTATCGGGTCAATTACGAAGACGACAACTGGCAACGTCTCCTGGACCAAGCCGCTGTCGATCCAAGCGTACGTTTTTCTTGGTTCGTTTTGTTTATCAATGCCTTGGACAAAATATCATAGATTGACATTGTGTCGTAATGTAGAGTATACGCAAACTGTTCAAAGTACTAAATTTGCTTTTGGTACAATGCGCACTCTGATGTTGTCAGCAGAGTGTGTTCTGATCCTGGCCGTGATCACTGGTACGTTTGAGCAAGGCACTTAACTATGATGCTTCGTCCTTCGGATGGGACGTAAAGCCGCTGGTCCCGTGTGTTGTGTAAAAAAAAAGAAGCACTTTACGGGTTCGCCCCGGTGTTCTTGATTTGATTAGCAGCACATTGCGCTACAGCACCCTGTAAACCATTACATGGTGCTAAGGATTAGGTCTCATTATTCAAACGTAGTCCCACATACCTCGAGGGAAAAACTGCATGTTACAGCGCCAGCCGTCGATTTCACAAAACTCTTTCCTAACTTAAAACTAATCTTGGGACTTTGTGACGAGTCCCAACCCTGCACTGTAGCATGCAGGCCTTAAGATTAATCATAAGTTATGACGAGTTAATACTCGTCATAACTCGACATAAGACGAGTCCTATCTCTTTGTGAAATCGACGGCAGGAGCATCACTGAGTGACGGAGATGCGCGCTATAAGAAGCCATCATTGTCCTCTATAAGCCTCTAATACAATTTGATTGTGATAAACAACTTTACTTCCAATAGGCTTTCCCAGATGAGACTAAGGTTGGACTGATCGACCTAACCAATTACTTTTCGAGAGCTGAAGTCATTCCTAGATACATATATCAAAACTTCTCCACATATTTTGGACCGTCTTCCCACTCAACTCGCAGGGCTGTGGTAGCAACATCCTCGTACTTCGCCAAGATGCTGCTGAGCAATGACACGGGTCGATCCCAACCAGCCTCCTCATCCTCCCCAGTACAGGTAAGATTGGGGTGTCGAAGACATGTCCGTGAAAGGCACTGGACACGATTGGTATATAATACAAAATAATCAGTAGCATGCAACCTTACTTGGCAACCAAATTTCTGAAAACACACAGAGTAATGCAACAAATAAATGGTATTTTTCAAATTACGATGACCGATTGAGTCTAAATTATTTACAGGTTTGTTATTTTGTGCATGGGTTGGGAAACACCAAATGGGAGTACTGGTCTTTGACAAGTACCAAATGTGTCCATGGCACTGCAGTGCTTAAGTCAAAGTATACATTAGACCTTTGAAACCACTGGATTGTATTAAGTCTAGAATTATAACGTAGATGTATACAATACATTTGACATGAACACATTTTCATTGCCGTTTCATTGGGAGTTTTTACTTGACAGAACTATATGCAGCAGTTGATAGAGCCATTGTATGCTGAGTCGGGTTGGGATGACACCTTTACACCAGAAATTCAAAGGTATAACACAATTTTCAGGACGCTTGGTGGCAGCAGACATACCAGGTCAAATCCGTTGTTCTCGATAATGTGCGCACGCTCAGAACTACAATGGAAACTTGCCTGGTAAGTCTGCTGCCACCTAGCGCCACAAAGTCCCTCATTAGAGTGAAACTGGAGTGAACGTTTGCAAAGTGAACTAGTTTTGCGTGATAGTTGCGTTGTATAAAAAGTAAAAAGTTTTTATTTTCTATTACACCGTATATATGATTATTGAAAAAGCATATTATTATCAATTTTGAATGCGATCAGCAGATGTTCATAACTGTTGTTTCAGGGATAACGTTCACTGCCAAACCCAGAACACGGCACCCACGTCTTATTAACCCATCCGAAGAACAAAAACAAATGTTGGTAACAGTATTAGTGTTAGTGTCACCACCGGGACTCAAAACCTTACTATTTATTATTATACCAGTGTTCCCTTCCCTAACAGACAACGAAGAAATAAACACCAATTTGATGTGACGTCTGCCGCTTGTTTCCATGGCACTATCCACTGCGTTGACAAAGCATCATCATTAATGAAAGCACACATGGACGAGGAAAAGCCTATCACGTGAGGATATTTTTTGGCATTTTCATTTTAATTACACCTTTTTGGGGGATATTTATGTGCCCACACTATATAAGCCAGCCCCGGGCTATGTTTCGTGGCCAAGCGGTTCAATCCATCGGTTCCAGTCTCTGGTGTTGTCCGCAGCAGAGTTTGGGTCGACTCCCGGTCATGACATTTTGGAAGGTTGTGCATTCTGCTCTACCAGCCAGTCTCTTACGGTTTGATAATATACATGTCAAAACCCTTTTACGGACTTGGAAATGTTCTGCTGGAGGCAGTTGATTTTTTGTCGATGGCCCAAAATCGGTTAAGTGCAGCCATTACTTTGGTTCTTTTGCTAAAAGTGAATAAGAAACACCGGGTTTAGTACCAGGGACCTACGGCTTTATGTCACATATGAAGGACAACGACAATATTGTTGTCTTGTAAATGCGATCTTTCATTAAAAAAAGAAAGAAAAAGAACACAGTTTTCCTGGAAAAAAGAAAGACGAATAAAGATTCTGGCTCGTTGATTGCAGAAGGTGCTGAAATATTGCATCCATTCGTATTATTAAAAGCTTGGGAAATGAATGGCTTAGACCTTCTTTAGTTACACGGGGGCAGGCAATCGGTTTTTTTATATTTTTATTTTTTATTATATTGTTTTCCTCAGAGTCTCCCCGAACCTCAGGTCAGTCGTTTATTGTAATGGTATTCGTTTCGGTGGCCGACCGGAGTGGAACTATGGAATGGAAATGATGCAGACGACAACTGACCGACAAGAGAGGGCGCGATGGATGAGCGCCCTCACTTGTTCAAGGGACACTTCACTTTTGAAAAGGTACTATTTGTCTAATAGACTGGTTCCCTGTCCTTATCCCCAAGGAGGAGGACAGGTTTTGGTTTATACAAAACTATATCGTTGGTTGAACGTGCAGTTTCCAAGCTTTATGTCGTCTGCATGTGGCGTGCATAAAATTTGTAGGGCCTATGTACATGTGAACCTATACATGTACATTGTATAACGTTTTTTTTTATATTATGTACGTGTTTATACGTAGAATTTGACTGGGAAGTTCGTTATGAAATGCATGCAAGGTCAAAACTGGAATCGTAAGGATCCTGGCGTTTGCTCAAGATATGTATCTGGCGCAACTCGGGAGCCTCGAATTGTGACAGAAATGTTCAGGCTAGGGTCAGCTTATTTTTAAATGAAACTCATGCCTCTTTTCCCCGAATTTATTTGGATTGACATCTGATTATATCAGTTATTTGCAGACGGTGCTTGAGCAAGGCCTCGGCCTAAACCTACATCGTGGCGAGGCTGCGCTTATCCTAATAGGCGTGGCCGAGAATCCAGCTGGTTACCAAGTAGCCTGGGACTTCATCCGCAGTAACTGGGAAGAGACTTACGAGCTGTAAGTAAACTTCATGTTCGCACTCTATAAACCGTTTGTGTAAAAAAAGTACATCATGCATGCGCTAAAGCCCTGCGGACAAGGTTCAATATTGTTATAGGGTTTTAGATTCAAACCCTCTGGGAAAGCATGTATACTGTAGTTGTTTCATGAAAAGCCTGGCGTTTTTAGCCTAGCGGTAAAAATCAACGGATTCAAACTCATTGTGTTTCTTATCTCAGCAGAGTGTGGGTTCGTGTCCACATCGTGACACATGTATTAGCAAGGCACTTAACCATGATGCGTCGTCCTTCGGATGGGGCGTAAAGCCGTTGGTCCCGTGTTATGTGTTGCGACTCGTAAAATATCCCAGTGCACTTATCGAAAATAGAAGGGGTTCGCCCCGGTGTTTTCCTGGTTTGACTGGCGGAAAATAGCGCCACAGCCCTTGTATACCATTACATGTTGCTATAAAGTAAAAGAAGTATGTATCATCATTCAAACGCAGTCCCGCATACCTTGCAGGAAAATAATGTATGTTACAGCGCCAGAGGCGTCACTTTCAAGTATAAAGCAAAGTACTCGGTTTCATCTAAGATGAATTGTCAATAATCACCATTATTACAAATGTAATTGTATGCTTTGAACCGTGCTACTGCGGACCGGGGACGGGTGGTCTCCCCCATGGGATCCTTGTGTATATTTATTATCACCCATAGCCACACTTGTTAAATCCCCCGCTATGGGATCATTTGTTTCGGTCGATACTGTATTTGCTGACCGGCAAGACTGTTGTGTGTGTTTTGTCTTAAGTCCAGTCCTCTGTTTGTGTCTGTTTTTTTGTTTGTTTCAGTGTTTACTAATTATTCTTTGTAAACATGCATATGCATTGAGACCTGCTGTTATATTTTGTTCATTGGTGGCTCGACTCGACCACGGACCTCTACGGTTCACTTGACATTATTATAATCTCTATGCATATGCATGTCATAAAGGACCATTGCCTACAAGCTTTGCTTCTTAAATGGATCCCTCCGCAGTGTCAACATTGTTATGCATCTATTTCTTCAAACCTATGTTGTGAAACGATTATTTTTCATTGTTGTAATGATTTCTTGTGACTGCTGTTTGATATTGTTTTTTTTTTGTCTTTTGATACTGTGGAAATAAAATGAACCTTAATAAAATGAACCTTGAACCTTGAACCTTGAATAATAATAGTTATAATTTACGTCACACTTTGCGTGGTAAATAAGAGTGATTTGCAATCTGAAAAATCTTAGCTCTCTCTGAAACCGGTTGCGAACTTTATAGTAAGTTGATATTTAACTAGTGACCACATTTCTAGAACCGACTTTCCATGACGGTCTTTTAAATTATTAAATTTTACTTATTTTCACTCATTTTGTCTTTCAATAAAATGATTACTAAAGTGTATCTTACTCTTCAAGGTTGAAAGGAAATCGTGAGATTTCAATATCCGATGTTTTTGGAGAAGTAACGTCTTTTTTCAACACACAGGAGGAGCTGCAAGAGGTTTGTTGCAATATGGATTATCATACTGTTGCATTTTTATTATACATTTTTATTAGGGGAATACAAGTGTAGCGACGAATTTAAGAACGAGTCACTACTCCTTTTTCCCCATTCATAAACGCCTTTTGTTTAAAAACGTATACAGTTTTATAGACACTTTAAAAAATTGCTTCGTAGCAAATAATCTGAGGTTTGTACTCATTTTTTTTTCAAAATTTTGTACAAAATCGGAAGATGTCTCAACAGGCTCCTTGCAACAGGGTTGACAATACATTCTAAGTTTGAATATCAATTTTCATTTAAATCGTTTCATTTCCAGTTGTTGGACTTTGGGTCGAGTCACCGCCTCGGTGTGCTGAAGTACGCGTACCAAGCGGCCATTATAGAGACGGAGGTTAACATACGATGGATGGACAACAGTGCGCAGCAAACAGACCAATGGATCGCGTCAATTGTATGAAAGTAAATACATCCAAGCCTGGACGAGAGCACAATGGCATCAACAGTACCAACACAAACAACGACACCAAAGAGCTCAACCACGCCTATGACTATAAAGTGGCCATGACAGCAACGACAATTGGATTATAATGACCACAAAAGACATTTTGCTCGAATAAACTATATCATTCCTTGTGGAATCCTTTTTTTCATATATACATATTTGTTTTAGTCCATTATAAAGCGTTGTTGTTTTCTGTAAGTTTCTGTTCTGTTTAACTTGTCTCTGTCTGTCCATAGGCTGATTTACTACAAGGCTTGGCTAATCAAATCGGCCTCCACACTGTTCACTTTATTTGACTGTAAAAACCTTACACCTTGCATATGTGGGATTTTTTCGGAGG
Organism: Asterias rubens; assembly: GCF_902459465.1. Classification (NCBI taxonomy): domain Eukaryota; kingdom Metazoa; phylum Echinodermata; class Asteroidea; order Forcipulatida; family Asteriidae; genus Asterias; species Asterias rubens. The sequence goes on along the minus strand of NC_047064.1, from coordinate 17,912,539 downwards.
CCTCAACACCTTTTGAGTTTATTAATTTATTAGATTTGTTTTATAAAATGTTTTGATATTAGACGAACTCCATTTACGGTAAGACGAATAATCGAATCAATTTTTTTTAAATCTGGGCTATTCAACCGATGGTGTTGGGAAGCCGCCTTCCCAAAACGGGAAAATTAGTGCCACAAACATATCATCTAGATCCGCATTACAACGTACATTTAATAACCGGTACGCTATGACATAGGTACGAGTTAACTGTGGCACGAGTTGCCCTGTGTGAAGAACTCGGGTGATATGGTACTCAAGCCAACTCGGCCCGTGTACAAAGTGTACCTAAGTCAACTCGTCCCAAAGTAAGTTCATCCCCAAGGCAACTCGTTCCCAGGTGAAATCGTATTTAAGTGATCTCGTACCCAAGTAAATTCGTACTCAAGTCAACTTGTACATTAGGAACTCGTAACTAGGTGAACTATGAAGTGTTACAAATACGCGAATTTAGCGAAATCAGTTTGATGTATTTCTGTAACGAAATTTCACACTTACAATTTTTTAGGGATGTTTTCTTAAAAAAATTATTTCAGAAAATAAATATGAACCTGTTTATTATTTTGTATGCAATTGTGGGATTTTTTCGGAGACCTCAACACCTTTTGAGTTTATTAATTTATTAGATTTGTTTTATAAAATGTTTTGACATTAGAGGAACTCCATTTACGGTTAAGACGAATAATCAAATCCTTTTTTTTTTTAATCTGGGCTTTTCAAACGAAAACGGGAAAATTAGTGCCACAAACATATCCTCTAGATCCGCACTGCAACGTACGTTTAATAACCGGTACGCTATTACATAGGTACGAGTTGACTGTGGCACGAGTTGCCCTGTTGGAAGAACTCGGGTCATATAGTACTCAAGTCAACTCGGCCCGTGTACAAAGTGTACCTAAGTCAACTCGTCCCAAAGTAAATTCTTCCCCAAGGCAACTCGTTCCCAGGTGAAATTGTATTCAAGTGATCTCGTACCCAAGTAAATTCGTACTCAAGTCAACTTGTAAACAAGGAACTCGTAACTAGGTGAACTCGCGGATGTTACAACTTAACGAAATTACGGAAATCAGTTTGATGTATTTCTGTAACGAAATTTCACACTTGCATTTTTTAAGGGATGTTTTCTTAAATACATTATTTCAGAAAATTAATATAAACCTTTTTCTTCTTTTGTATGCAATTGTGGGATTTGTTTGGAGGCCTCAACACCTTTTGAGTTTATTAATTGACTAGATTTGTTTTATAAAATGTTTTAATATTAGAGGAACTCAATTTACGGTTAAGACGAATAATCGAATCATTTTTTTTTTAAATCAACATATCCTCTAGATCCGCACTACAACGTACATTTAATAACCGGTACGCTATGACATAGGTACGAGTTGACCGGGCACGAGTTGCCCTGTTAGAAGAACTCGGGTCATATAGTACTCAAGTCAACTCGGCCCGTGTACTAAGTGTACCTAAGTCAATTCGTCCCAAAGTAAATTCTTCCCCAAGGCAACTCGTTCCCAGGTGAAATCGTATTCAAGTGATCTCGTACCCAAGTAAATTCGTACTCAAGTCAACTTGAACACAAGGAACTCGTAACTAGGTGAACTCGCGGATATTACAAAGTAGCGAAATGACGGAAATCAGTTTGATGTATTTCTGTAACGAAATTTCACACTTACAATTTTGAAGGGATGTTTTCTTAAAAATATTATTTCAGAAAATAAATATGAACCTGTTGATTATTTTGTATGCAACTGTGGGATTTTTTTCGGAGGCCTCAACACCTTTTGAGTTTATTTATTGATTAGTTTTGTTTTAAAAAATGTTTTGACATTAGAGGAACTCCATTTACGGTTAAGACGAATATTCAAATCATTTAATTTTTTATCTGGGCTTTTCAAACGAAAACGGGAAAATTAGTACCACAAACATATCCTCCAGATTAGCACTACAACGTACATTTAATAACCGGTACGCTATGACATAGGTACGAGTTAACTGTGGCACGAGTTACCCTGTTGGAAGAACTCTGGTCATATAGTACTCAAGTCAACTCGGCCCGTGTACAAAGTGTACCTAAGTCAACTCGTCCCAAAGTAAATTCTTCCCCAAGGCAACTCGTTCCCAGGTGAAATCGTATTCAAGTGATCTCGTACCCATGAAATTTCGTATTCAAGTCAACTTGTACACAAGGAACTCGTAACTAGGTGAACTCGCGGATGTTACAAATTAGCGAAATTACGGAAATCAGTTTGATGTATTTCTGTAACGAAATTTCACACTTACAATTTTTAAGAGATGTTTTCTTAAATACATTATTTCAGAAAAGTAATATGAACCTGTTTATTTTTTTGTATGCAATTGTGGGATTTTTTTCGGAGGCCTCAACACCTTTTGAGTTTATTAATTGATTAGATTTGTTTAATAAAATGTTTTGATATTAGAGGAACTCCATTTACGGTTAAGACGAATAATCAATTTTTTTTTTTTTTAATCTGGGCTTTTCAAACGATGGTGTCGGGAAGTTGCCCTGTTGGAAGAACTCGGGTCATATAGTACTCAAGTCAACTCGGCCCGTGTACTAATTGTACCTAAGTCAACTCGTCCCAAAGTAAATTCATCCCCAAGGCAACTCGTTCCCAGGTGAAATCGTATTCAAGCGATCTCGTACCCAAGTAAATTCGTATCAAAAGGAATCGAATAAGCACTCAGAGAGAAATTCACTGGGATTTAGGATTTTTTTTCTTCTTCAAGACAAACAATCGACACTCAAAAGTTCAGTAAAGCATATATTTAACAAGCACTCTCTCCTTAATGATTTGAAAACAAATGAAAGAAATTCATTCCTAAGAGGAATTATGTATTCTTTAACAAAGGTACTCAATTTGCAAGCTTTTAGACTTACCCTTTGTTCATGAAGATCTCATTTGTCTTAAAGCATACTTTGATACATTATTGTACTCAATGGAATTGAAGGGTAATTTCAGATTCATATAGTCGTTATTTGTTCACAAAGATATAACACAATGAGGCACCCTATTAATATTTAAAAAAAATGAAGAAAAAAAACAAGACCAGTCGGTTTTGTTTTTTTTGGTTTTGAGGTTTTTTTTCCGATGCTAAATTTACTGGTCTCGGGTCCGCATTCCGGTGATAGTTTCGAGCCCTGATTATTCCTGTCAGCAATGTGTCCGTCTATTATCCAGAGATACACTACATCCTCAGAACGATCACAAATTTACTTTGAATTTTGTCTTATTAATTTTGTTTTGTCCAGTTGAAACTTTGACTTGTGTCATTTATTAAGGTTTCTGTTCATTTCTCATAGAAACTAATTATAGCTACTTAACTTAGAGGAACGTACTGACTATCTAAAATAAAGATGTTAATTCCCTTACCCCTCCCCCCCCACAAAAAAACACAAACAAAACGCACAAGATGCCGTTGTGGGAAATTCCGAACGTACTATATTTTAACAATAAATTTGCATAAAATTGTATTAATCAACACTGAATCTGTACGAGATTTCAATTATCCTTGGTATTTTGTTTCTGATCAATTCTTTCTCTATTTTACTTGTCTACTTCTTTTTATATTATTATTGGTATACTATTCTTTATAATTGTAGTTGAAAAATTAATAAAATGTTGATTCTATATTGAGATTAAAATATTCATACTCCCATATTTCAATGGTTCCTAGGCTCATGTTTTCACTGACATATACGACCTAAAGTGGGCAACGAAGTGTTGTCAGAAAGAACAAAAAACACTCGAACAACCTGGTCAAGATCCTTCCGCATTCATTATATGTAGGTTGCCAGTCAAATCCTCCGTGCATTAAAACACATCGTTTTGTACAAATATACGTGCGCAAAACACACAAAGTACAGTACACACCGAAATCATACGAAATTAAATGCATCTGACAAACATCACCTTGAACCAATCAACACACAGCTATATGGAAAGCTTACGTCACTGGACGCTCATCCAATGGAATCATGGGGTTGGTAAGGCCAGTGCCTATACTGCTAGGGGACCGGTCTAGTTCAAGCCAAGGTTGTGTGTCCAACGTTGTGGGGTTCCCTTCGATACCCCCGTCACTGAGACTTTTCCCTCCCATTGTGCTTGGCTTGTTTGTTGGATTGGCAATGAACTTTCCACATCACAAAAGGCCCATCTTTTGGGTCACAGAACTTGTAGGCCTATTAAAATAACAATACAACTCACCGCAAACTGGGTTTATGGGAGTGCCGAGCAATCTCTTAAATCCAAAACCAGGGGCGAAGCTCTATTCACTCACCACACGGAACAGAGAATTTTCATAAAGGTTTGCTTTGCTTTGGTGAACTTGACACACACATTTTACCACTGAGATCCCATCGTTTCATTTACCAGTCGGATGCCCAATGTACATGTAAACCAACCAAAAACCGTGAACTTGGTAAGTTGTATTTCATTTTTCTACTGTGCATATGGTCTGTCAATATTATTGGGTTTGCGGTTATACCAGGTGTGTATCTACTTGCCGCGTTAATCCAAACCGGCTCCCTTCAGAGCAAAAACTCCCGCAATAGGGATGTACACATGGTTTTGTGGAAGTGTCGTGGCCGAGCGGTTAAAAGCACCGAATTTCAAAGTCTGGTGTTTCTGATCAGCAGAGTGTGGGTTCGAATCCCCAGCCATGACCTTGTGTCCTTAAGCAAGACACTTAACCATTGCTTCGTCATTCAGGTGGGACGTCAAGCCGTTGGTCCAATGTGTTGTGTAACGCATGTAAAAGAACCCAGTGCACTTATCAAAAAGAGCAGGGGTGCGCCCCGGTGTTCCTGGCTGTGGCTGCTGTATGCGCCGTAGCATCTTGTAAACCCTTATAAGGTGCTAAATAATTGGGTCTCAGAATTCATCACTGCAATAACCTCTTTTCAACTTCTAAAGTGTTTTCACGTCACACTTAAAATAATTGTTGTCGGGCTTAAATACTACATTTTTTTGTTAATATTGCAGGAATCGAACAGCTCCACTATACACACTCTTATGGCACATTACAGTGCAACATGCCAACAGGACCGACCTTAAGTACTCTTCCAACGTACCATGGTTTCTGTTTTCACATGGACGAAGTCAAGTTGCTCTGAAAATTATAACTACTGAACTCATGAAAGGCACGATTGACCTTCTTTTGTACCGTCGTCAATACACTGATATGGACACGGGTACGAATAGCGTGTAGGGCATCAGTCGAATTTATTGAAAAGAATTCGTTCTGGCACAAAAGGCCGAACCTGAACCCGTTATACGCATGACCCAACATCAAGGGTACGAAATTTGTTGTTGTTATTACAACTTGGGTTGGCACATCTTAAATTTCAAAACGGTCATTACGAACTCCATTTCCCATACCAGGGTGTTGTTTGTTTAAAGATACTGGACACCATTGGTAGTTGTCAAAGACCAGTCTTCTCACTTGGTGTATCTCAACATATGCATAAAACAACAAACCTGTGAAAACGTGAGCTCTTTTTGTCGTCGAAGTAGCGAGATAATAATGAAATAAAAAACACCTTGTCTAACCCTTGTGACCCAGTAAGTTTTGTTTCTAACAATTATGTTGAGTAATTACCGATTGTGTCCACTGCCTTTAAATTTCCAAAACGTGCATTAAAAACTCCATTTACTGTTTTTTGTCTTTCTTTTTTCTTTTCGATGTCTCGTGCAGTGACGCTGCAACACTATTGACTTGAAACATACACACAAAACTGTATACTAATTTTTTACAAGTTTAAAGGGTAAGGTCAACATCTGGGTATTATGTTCATATTTGTTTTCAGGTTGACATGTATATATGTTGGTAAACATAACAAGGGTCAGAGGGACCGATTGACAAGTGTTTGTCCAAATTCAATTGATTTTAATTGGAGACTGCGAGGATATTTTTTCAGATCCTTTCTTTGTAGTAATAATGCTGTATTACAATGCCTAGGGATTGTTATGCTAAATATGTATTTCACGTAGTTACACGGTTGAGTGAATAATAGTTCTACATGTCATAACAACTTCATAAACATTATTTGGTTCCACAGAATTTGGTCCGACAGGACGGCGTTGGTTCACTAAGTGAAAGGAAACCAATGTGTCGATCATTATACCTAACTTAAAATAATCGTTCATACCGTATTCATTACAACTCTTTTCATAACATCCCCGATGCAAACTTAGCATCTAATAAATCATTTGCAGTACCCGCTGCTAAAATATAGGATTCGAACTGCCTCTATACTACCGGGCAATCTAGGTATAGCTGGTATGGCAATGCTCTAAAATTGCAAGGGTCGTGGGTTCGAACCCCACCCAATTAGCCTGTGTTTTTGCTCACATAAGTCAGGTAAGTTTGGAGTGTACAGTGCTTACAAACATCGGTGTACTTGGGTAAAAACAAAATTGGATATTCTTTATCCCCGATGCAAATTTAACATCTATTAAATCTGGTTTTTATAACAAACGCATCTAATAGCCCAAATCGCTCCGTCCAAGGCAATGTGTCCTTTTAGAGTGACAGTGACTGAAAATGTGTTTCTCGGTATTAAAAACAACTTGATTCTGATTAAAACAACATGAATCAGTATTAACAATATCAGACTTTTTTATATATTTATTTGTCAGGTTATCTGAAGGCAAATGAGAATGACGCAGGGCCATTTCGACCTCGAAGTGGCGGGCTCTTCGGACCGAGCGTCGGGTAGTCAGAAAAGCGGTGTCTACTGCAGCAATGGGGGAATATTCTTCGCTATATTGACGGTCTGTGTGCTCATCGCTGCAACAGCGCTTCTTGTCTTCTACCTTCCGGACCGTACCGTCAAGCAAGTCGTTACCGTAACCCCATTCACCAAGGACCCTGTACCGACTATAGCACCGACTGCAACGTTGTCTCAGCCACCCTGGACACCGGTAACTCGCCCCCCTCCTTCGGAGCTGATGGAAGGCCGGCTACCCACGTCGGTCCTACCGAGACGCTACGAGCTCAACCTCCGCCCGTTCCTGTACGACGATGACGTTCCAGACTCAAAGCTCGGTGAGAGATTCACTTTTGACGGCTGGGTCCGGATAAAAGTGGAGTGCATTAAAGCAACGGACGAGATCACACTACACTCCAAAAATATAACCATTCATGGAATGCCGACTGTCCAGAGCGTCTCGGATAAGACTGACATCTTTGAGAGTTATAAGAAGATCGAGGAGTACTCTTTCTTGGTTCTCAAGTTGAAAGAGATGCTTCGACCTCATGAAGACTACGACATCTACATGACGTACTCTGGTATCATGGCTAATGACACATTCGGTTTCTACCCAAGCAAGTACATCACGTCACAAAACGAAACAAGGTAAGTTTACAATGGGAGATTTTAAAACGCTTGGTGGCAGCAGACTTACCAGGTAAATGTCCATTGTAATGTAGTTCTAAGCATGCGCTTATTACAGAGAACAATGGATTTTTACCTGGTTAGTCTGCTGCCACCAAGCGTCCCAAAAGTCCCCCATTATGGTTACATGAAGACTAATAAGAGAAATAACAAACAGTGTTGAAATGTTATGTCAATCGCCAAAAGAAAAACTTGTGAGATGCATGATTGTTTACTGCCCCTCTGACCCATTATTACAGTCATTTGGGGAGGTAGTGCTTTCTGCTCTACCAGCCAGGCTTCTGATGGATGATACCCGTGCCTTCATGGACTGTAAATGGGTTAACCCTGTTTCAGCCCCTTATTATTATTATTGGTTTATTTAAAAACATCCAAACTTGGCAGCCAGAGGCTGAATTGCGTTTAAAATTACAGAGCATAAGAAAATATATATACTATTATTAAAATTACAGAAAACATTAGGAGTAGGTGGCAACCACGACCCCTGGAAAAAATAGTTGTGTGTAGTCCACATCTTGAAGTGGCCTTCAAGCCATTGTGTCTTGCGACTCACCTAAAAAAGACAGACAAAAAGTGGCGGGAAATTGCCGTTTTCAACATAGCACCAAGACTCTGGAACTCAATTCCCGAAGACCTCAGACAAAATGCACAATATCACTCCTACCAGCATAACCTTAACAGACACATAAACGTGCTCGCTTCCCAACAATTTGACCATACTTAAATGAAACTTTTACCAAATCGACACAGGAAAATGTGCCGTACAAATGCGTGATTATTGTTATTGGTTGCGTTGAGAAGAATTGACGAGAAAGTGTAGATTCGGGTAAAAAAATGTACGAGCCGAAGGCGAGTACATTGTATTCACGAATCTACACTTTAGAGTTTGACTTCAACTATTGCCTCCATTGGTTACAGTTTCAATGATTTGGGTTTCTCAATAGTAACAACACTATATTAAATTTATTTTGTATATGTTCAAAAACAACGGTTGGTTACATCATTATTTTATAAACTGTATAGGCCCTAGGCATTCTTTTGTTATAGTGCTTGCAACATTATCGAGTACAACGTCAGTTTGCTCAGCTAAAAATAAACTGGAAAATATTTTTGTAAATTTCAAGATTATGTGACCCACTCTGTGAAAATGAGTCACATGTCGCCCAATGCATTATTAAGTTATGGACAGTTTACTGTTTTAAGATCTGTATAGTTGCATGGTTAACATTTAGAACACTTATTTTTAGGCAATAAAGCTATGAATACAACAATTTTGTGGTCATACTTATGTCTAATTTGTATCAATTTGCACGAAATTGTAGTTTAAAATATCATTTTACTTGTAATTTGTTTTTCACAAAAAACGGTGGAGTGGCTAGTTTCAAACGGGAGTAACTCAGCAACGCGATATACACCCCAAAGCTTATACATATACCAAATTACTGCTTCTGTTCTTTCCAGCCATGCATATAATACCTAATTTCTTGAAATTGCCTACTTGTGACTCATTTTCACAGAGCGGGTCACATACATATATTCAGCTGGCCAAACTTTGTCGCACTTCATGCTATTTTTCAGTTTGGAAAAACAGTAATATTCAAGTTGAACTATTGTTACGACACACTCAACTGTAGATTATTTTGCGAATCTTCACTAAGTGTACATTCGTAAAGTCACACAAGTAGTTTAATAGTTGGTAAGACACTGCTCTAGAATTGCAAAGTCGTTGGTTCGAATCCCACCCGAGTAATATGTTTTCATTAAGCTCAGGAAAGTACCGAAGAAACAGTGCTATCACTATGGTTTAAGGGGTAAAACTAACATCTTCATCCCCGCTGCAAATGTCCAACTATTTTTGAAGTATTATTGTTTCTATAGCAAGGGAAGTTTTAACAACCATTGCTTGAGTATAGAGACATCGGACCTAAGTTCAGATTAATTGCTCTATGGACGTTTTGAAATACAGATACATCGCAACCAGTCAGATGTCCTTCACGTATGCCCGCCGCGTCCTTCCTTGCTTCGACGAGCCTACGTTCAAGGCATCTTACGACGTACAACTAGAACATCGTACGGACATGAGCGCCTTATCTAATGGCATTGATATACGACGTATACAGTTGGACAGCCATTGGTCTAGGACTTACTTCAAGAGGGTGCACTCATTGTCGACGTACATTCTGGCAGTTGTGGTACATGATTACTCGGCCATCAACATCACAAATGCACATGGATGCTTGGTATGGATTATTTTATACACTTTCGGTACAGAAAAGAAGAAAAAAAAGTTCACAGATTTACAAATAACCTACAGGGTTTACAGAAGGTAATGGTGAAAGACTTCTGTGAAATATTATTCCATGAAATGCTTTACTTTTTGAGAAAACATTGAAACAATATCAATTCTCGATAGCGAGAATTACGGATTTATTTTAAACGCATGTCATGACACGGCGAAACGTGCGGAAACAAGAATGGGTTTTCCCGTTATTTTCTCCCGACTCCGATGGCCGATTTAGCCTAAATTTTCACAGGTTCGTTATTTTATATATGGTTGTGATACACGAAGTGTGGCACTTGGACAATACTGTTACCGAAAGTGTCCCATGGCTTTAAATGCACTGGAGACGGTTTCACAAGGATAGTCCCATGAATCTTTAGAAGTTAAATTTTGTTTGGCTATCTTGCCTTACTCGAGATAAGACTAGTCTAAAGGACGAGTAATAACTCGTCTTAAATCGAGATAAGACTAGTCTTTACTCTAGTGTAAAATCCACCTTACACCTTTGGTAATTAGCCTACTCAGAATATTATAGTTATTAGCACCAAAACTCACTAGGTTACGAGCGATCCGACGATAGCTTTTGATAGCTACGGAGTTGCATTGTGAGAAAGGACTCCTCTGAAGTCAATTAGTTTTTGAGAAAGTAAACCCACACACATGTATTTATAAAATGACCACAAACAGTGGACCTTCCTTTGCTCCTTTCCTGACAAACGTGGACCGGGAGAGTTTGAAACGCTAGGTGGCAGCAGACTTATTGCGCGCGCGTAAAGCTTGGAATTAGGTGCATTGTGGTCCAGCTGGTATCCAAATTTGATCCATATCTATCCCACAATGCACCTCATTCAACAGTGTGCGCTTGCGCATTGGTATTTGCGATAATGTCTATTAGGCTCTTTTCGAAACCACGGCTTCGACTCAGGTGAGCTTGGTCCCGTGTTTGTTTTGACAATATTCCGCGTGCTTTGCATATACGGACTCAGAGTATTTATCAGACAAGAGGACGGAGCCTGAAGCCAAATCCAAAGCCTAGGTCGTGGTTTTGCAAAGGGCCATAGTTCTGAGCAAGTGTACATTACCGAGAACAATGGAAACACCTGGTACGTCGCATTGTTATCCTTACTGTGAGAAACCAGTCGTTGCCATTTTTATTGTGAGTAATCGGTTTTGATTGTCACAAACTCACAACGCCCAAGTCCCATCATTATTCCTGATTGATTTCTAGATTCGTGTTTGGTGCGAGACTGAACTGATTGACTATGCTCCGTACTCCCTTAACGTCTCGGATAAGGTGCAGACATTCTTTGATGACTATTTGGACTTCGAATTCCCATTGGATAAACAAGGTAATGCAGAGTGTTATGTTTTTTAGAGAATGAATTCATTGTGTATACAACATTACCAGAATCTGATAATTTCATTGTTCTGAGGACTATTTTTCAACTACACAACAGATTTGTTACACTCGACTCAGAATATCTTAGAGTTTGGCATTACAAGAACCTAGATGGGGCTTAGTTTGAGAGAAATACTCACACACAAAATAATGTTTTAATTGGCAAGAAGTACTTTCTTTCTAAACACAAATTGATGTCCTTTTGTGCCCCCAATTTGTTTAATGGTTGTGTCTTTTATAGCTCCGTATAGTGCACTTTTAGCAAAATAATTTATAAGCGCTAATTTGATACCCTAATATGAAGCCAAAGTGACATCAGCCTTTCAAGATTCCATAGGGACGAGGCCTCAATGTCGCTCAAATATAATTACACCAAACTAGAGACAAATAATATAGGAAGTAATAGACAATAAAAACGAACATCCTGCGCCGACAACTTACTTCAATAAACTTTTACGATACCCATTTAGTCTGCCAAACCAAATACATTAACTAAAATTAGTGTTATTTTCGATCGAGTACCATGCATGCGTGATTTCAATTGCAGCTGACGAAAGATCGTCACCCGAACTGCTCAGAGTGAGCATCGCTTTAAAGGAACACGCTGCCTAGGATCGGTCGAGTTGGTATTTGAAAAGCGTTCTGTAACCTTTTGTTATAAAATGTATATGGGTAAGAAGATGTTGTACAAGTAGAATACAATGGTCTACACAATGTACCTCAAATTTGCGTCACTGATTTTCTTTTTACATCGTCGACTAACACGGTCGGCCATTAATTTTATGGGAGTCAAATTTTTGACAAGGCCGACCGTGTTAGATCGCGACGTAAAGGGAAAACCGTGCAATTTTTAGTGATACTTGTGTGGATTATTATATTCTACTTTTAAAGGTAGTGGACACTATTGGTAATTACTCAAAATATTTATTAACATAAAACCTTTCTTGGTGACAAGTAATGGGGAGAGGTTGATGGTATAAAACATTGTGAGAGACGGCTCCCTCTGAAGTGCCATAGTTTTCGAGAAAGAAGAAATTTTCCACGAATTTGATTTCGAGACCTCAGGTTTAGAACTTGAGGTCTCGAAATCAACCATCTAAACGCATACAACTTTGTGTGACAAGGGTGTTTTTTTCTTTCAGTATTATCTCGCACGTTCGATGACCGATTGACCTCAAATTTTCACAGGTTTGTTATTTTATGCATATGTTGAGATACACCAACTGTGAAGGCTAGTCTTTGACAATTACCAATAGTGTCCACTGCCTTTAAAGCATCTTTCTAACCATATGCATTCTTTATAAAACGGTTACAAACGCTTTCTATAGACAAACTCGTCCGATCCAAGGCAACGTGTTCCTTTAACTGTGTTATTTAGATCGGGTTTTTTTTTGCACCCCATCTCTCTATGTATACAGATCATATAGCAGTCCAAGAGTTTATAGCAGGAGCCATGGAGAACTGGGGTCTGTTCGTGTATCAGGATTTTTACTTTCTGAATGGATACAAAGGGTCTTACCCCACACTATATCCACAGATAGTCATACACGAAACCGCTCATTCGGTAGGAATTTTATAATACTACTACTACTACTACTACTACTACTACTACTACTACTACTACTACTACTACTACTACTACTACTACTACTACTACTACTACTACTACTACTACTACTACTACTACTACTACTACTACTACTACTACTACTACTAATAATAGAAATAATACTAGTCTGTCTGTAATCTTACCCTTTCATGTTTCCCTGCATTGTTATACATACAATTCATTTACCACTTATGTGGTCGAGTAATCCTTTCTTTCTATACTGAACATGCCTTAATTGTCCTCACCACGTTACTCATATTAGTGCATAGCCACCAACTGTTTCTCAAATAGAAACTTTGATTGGCTGTATTATTCCCGCTTTTTTTCTGGATCCTTCTCTTAATCCCTTTCCCCTCTTTTTTTCGGGCTACCCTGTATAAATAATACTTAATAATAATAATTTTAATTTTTTTTTATTTTATTTTCTCCTATTTCTTTTAAGTGGTTTGGTAATTTAGTAACGATGGAGTGGTGGGACGACCTATGGTTAGCCGAAGGCTTTGCAACCTACATGGAGCATATTGGCCTCAACCTTGTACACCCGGAGTTCAAATCGGTACACACCTCATCCCCACGATTCATTTAGGTGCGCAGTATGCACTTTGCCCGGGGTTTCAGCTTCCCACGGAGCCCATAGCCAAAGACATAAGACACTTTTTATTCTTGAATTTGGTAACAACACGTGACTGTATCGAAAAAGGCATTACATCAGACAGCGATTGAACGAACATTTAATTACAATAAGACTTTTTTAAATGTTTCCTACCGACAGACAACAACTTTGACATAAAACTATTGACAGAAAGACAAACTGACAGATGATACGAAAACAAATACATAAAAGAAGAGGCAGTTTGTCACCCATGCAATTAAAGAAATAAACAACAATTGTTTGGGGAAATTCTCAATAGTGAGTTTAAACAAAACGAGTTTGAACGACAGTAACGAAATTTCTCGTTTTTATTTCAGTTTGAAAGCTTTCACTTCGATGTAGCTAAAAGGGCTTTAATGTCCGACAGTCTGGGTACTGCACCCGCAATCAGGGCACCAGTCTACGTCAAGGATGTGCTGATCGAACGTTTTAATTTCCGTATAGCGTATCAAAAGGTAGGCTCTTTACACAGAATATAAAATAAACAAGGTAGGCTCTTTACACAGAATATAAAATAAACAAATATGCTTTTACAATTAATTTTGTTTCAATTAACAATACAAAAATTGGTTTTTGCTAAGAAAACAGTTGCTGGCATTGTTCAATTCAATTCAATTCAATTCAATTAAACATGGTTTATTAAAACATGTCTCGCAGTTAAAAAAACTTAATTGCCCATGTCAACATCATATTAAAAAATTACATCAAATAGAAATTAACAAAGAAAATGATATTAAACAAGATACTATTACTTTGTGAAAAACACATTGGTAAAAACCCAGTAGGCACATTCATTATTATACACACATAACTATATTAAAAGGGATTTAAAAGACTGCCGATTTGAAGAATTGCACTTCGTTTGTACCTAACTGTTCTACATCTGGGTGGGTCATATTTTTGTTGGTGTGTCTTAAATTAATCTGACAGTTTATTTGGGGAATGCACTCTATATTATGTGATCCACCATATATACATTAACTGATAAACCTGTAGAAGTTTGAGATCGATTGGCCATCCGGGTCACGAGAAAAATAGTGAATGACATCGATACAAAATAAAATTGAATAAAACGCTCACGGAGCGAAATATTCCAAACGGATAATTAGTTTTATAAATTTCTTGTTGAGTATGAAATATTTTAAGGGATTTTTTCTACTGTGATCATCACCGTGAAAGTTTAATGTAAAGAACGTGTACAAAGAACCAAGCACCATTATTGGAAATAGAAGGGTTTCGCCCCGCCGGTGTTCCTGGTTGCGAACATGCGTGTGTACATCAACATTGCCACTGTCATGTTTTCAATGGGGGAAATGTTTTTGTCTAAATCGATTCAAAAAAGAGAATCCATTAACAAAAATTCGACGAAGGCAAAGGTTGTGCTAGGTTAAGGAATCGGTCTCATACTTTAAGCTCCACAATATCATGAAAATACAGGTTGTTGAACGTCACTGAGTGGTGGATAGGAGCGCTATAAAAGAAGCCACCATTGCTAAAAGTACTACTACCCAAGCTTATGGTATTTTCCCCACATAGGGAGCTTCCGTCCTGTGGATGCTGGAGCATTTCTTGACCCTTGATGTCTTCAACCAAGGAATACGAAACTACCTCAAGGAGCGGGCCTACAAGAATGCGAATGGGGATCACCTATGGGATGAACTAACCTACGTGAGTACTAGTGTCGTCACTCATTATAACCACCATCCAAATGGATAATTATGCGAAAATAACTCATAAACTCGTGGGAATATAACTTACACTTATACTTCTCGTCCAGCTTGTGATTGTGGAGTTGTCCTCCAAACAGCTGCCTAATACATTGCCAGTTTCCAAAGTTGCTGTGACGAGCAGTACCTTGGAGCTTGACAATCGTTGCCACACAATGACTACCATTGACATATTCAAAAATGTATTATGTATTATTCATTTGTATTATTTGCTTATTAAAGTTTAATCCGAGGCAAACGCCTCAAAATAATATTTATGGTATTTTGACCAGAAAGCATTTTTAGAAAAAGGTGATTTTTTCTCATGTCAAAATATTCCAAAGTTATATCAGTGTTGCTGTATTGTTTTTTGCGTTTTTTTTTATTTTCATAATTTTCTTTGTATGAACAGGCTGACAAAGACGTCGGGAAACACGACGTGAAGAAAATCATGGACACGTGGACCCTACAGCCAGGCTACCCTCTGATCACTCTAACAAGAACCGGACAAGATATTGTGGCCACACAGAAAACATTTTTGCAAATCACAGACGGCATTACAATAGAGGACCCCGGGTAGGGCTTTAAGACGGCCTTTTTGGCAAATACTACTTTCATTGCTGACATTACAGGAAAAGTTACCCAAGAATCAAATGAACAATGTACCCTGGTACTAATAATGTCAGATTATGCATGATTAGGGAAACACTCTGTCCACGTTTAACTGTCGGAAATACAGCCCATGAAGCAGTATTAAACGAACTGTGACTTCAACGAGTGTATTCCATAATCAAGAAAGTTATGCAGGACAGTGTACGTTTTAGTTTTAGCCAGTGAGTGAGCCTCGAACCCTATACCCTCATAAGAAAAACACAACATCAGTAACATGCCTATACAGCTTCTTTAAAATGTGTGGGATTCAAGCCTTCCTGATTTAAGTGACAGTAAATCTATATTCAGCTTGCATGCAGATCAAACTTGTTTTGTTTAAACACAGATACAAGTGGTATGTTCCGCTGACGTACGTGTATAGATCCGGACCGGCGGATCAGTTTGACAAACCGGAACAGAAATGGATGGAACCAACGGAACAATACAGTGAGTGAAACCATGCTTTGATCACCTATTAAGGATATAAATAATCCTAATTAAATGCCCTAACCAACGACCAGAAGTTTTCTATGAAATGCAAACCAACAGATCACTCTCTTGTTGAATCACTCTCTTGTTGAAACATATAGTTCAATTCTATCAAGATCTACGGCACACCAGAAAACCGAGGGTTGTAGTTAAACTTATTGCAAGTTTCTCTTGCCTGCGGCGAGAGCTGGGTCTATTTAAATAGCATGTCTGAACTTTACCCTGTGATTTACTTCTTTTTCATTACACATCAAGCGTAAGTGCCAATTACAATGACAAGAAAACATGATGATGATCAGTTTTACGTGTGGTGGAAAACACAAAAAGGGCAGATTACAAAGTAGAGACTGAAAACCCATTCCAAGTGCAAGCAAGGGTCACTTTGATCCTATACGGGATTCGTAATCGGGTCAGAAGCGTAGGGCAGGGAAAGAAACTACGGAGCCAGCCCGTTTACACGACTTAAATATTAGTTTTGTTTAAAGCCAGTGAACACTATTGGTAATTGTCAAAGACCAGTCTTCTCACTTGGTGTATCTCAACATATGCATAAAATAACAAACCTGTGAAAATTTGAGCTCGATTGGTCGTCGGAGTTGCTAGATAACTATGAAAGAAAAAATACCCTTGTCACAAGCGGTTGTGTGCTTTCAGATGCTTGGTTTCGAGACCTCAAATTCTAAACTTGAGGTCTCGAAATCAAATTCTCGAAAATAATACTCCACTTCAGAGGGAGCTGTTTCTCACAATGTTTTATACTACCAACCTCTCCACATTACTTGTTAATTATTTTGAATAATTAAATATTTGGGTATAGTCACGAAATATGCCATTGATGCCAATACATTATTTTCAAGTATGTAGCCACCTTAACAGAAGTTGGTGTTTTATTCTTGAACTAATTTTCCATGTGCTCAATTCGTCTCTCTCTCTCTTAATCAACAGCTTATTTGACTCTACCGAACCGGGCTGCATCTGAAGACTGGTACCTTGCCAACGCCAAAATGGTTGGTTACTATCGAGTCAATTACGAAGACGACAACTGGCAACGTCTCCTGGACCAAGCCGCCCTTGACCCAGGGGTATGATAGCTCCATTAAAACCCATTGCGCAAGCGCTAACTATTGAATGAGGTGCATGCTGGTCTAGCTAGCGATCAAACTTGATCGCGAGCTAGACCAGCATGCACCTCAGCCCACGCCTATTGCGCATGTACCGAGTATCTGCGATACGGTTATTACAATTCACGGAAACTTGAAACAATGTTAAGATAAACGTGTTAAAACTGAGAAATGATATTTGCTTAATACTTGTTTAGAATTTCAGAGGTTGAATAGCAAAAACAACGCAACAACCAATAAAACGTAACAATCTAACTCAAAGGGACGAACAATGAGGATGGAAATTGAAGATAAGGAACACGGCATGAATACATACAAGAAAGGAAACTATACGCTAAGCATTTGGAAACCCCTATCTGAGCATGACGGCTTATAAACCGAATAATTATGGTAATTTTTGTTTTAAACTTTGTGAACATAATGCAGGTCTTCGGCGACGAGAACACAGTGGGTTTGATTACTGAGACGTTCTCTTTGGCGCAAGCCGAAGTCATCCCCGACTGGATCCACCAGAACTTCTCGGCGCTTCTAATATCGACATCTAGAAGAGCTCGAAGAGCTGCGGTCTCGACGTCCTCCTACTTCGTGAAGATGTTGTTGAAAGGTGAACCAAGATCAGCCACCTCAGACATCAGGGTAGGTTTAATAAAAATGAAAGCATTTAGAAAAACCAGCCTAACAATCCGCTCGAGGCTCTTTACAGATCAAAAGATGTAAAAGATATAATATTACCAATAACATACCGAAATAATATAAAAACTACGGTATGCATAAACATGAATTCCATGATCACCGGCCCCAACCCGAAAAAAGACAAAAAACTGAGGCTCCTATTTTGATCCTTGGTTGAGTTAGACCGGGATTTCGTTCTGGGGTTCGGTGAGAGGGTGGGCTAAGCAGCCCACCCTGTGAAGTCTGGGTTGATCAAGAAAACAGTTGGCCACAGTTTGAACAAAACTACAATAGAAATACAGGAAGGTGGGTTGTATTAGTTTATTACACAGTGGGAAAGTTCCAGGCACGAAGAGTATACAAATGCACCCACATTCCAACAGGACTGTCTAGGTGGTAAGACACTGCTCTAAAATTGCAAATTTAATGTCGTGGGTTCCAATCCCACCCGAGTAACATACCTGTGATATTTGTTCACAGGACTCGGGAAAGTACGCCTAAAACAAAAATTAATGGGACTGCATACGTTCACAAACCTTTACAACATTATTACCGTAACTAAGAATATAACATTACGTAATCCGTGAGTAATATTGTCTTCAATTCTTTATTCATCTCGACAATGGCAGTATTACATGCAGAGAATAGTACAGCCATTGTATGACGAGTCTGGATGGGATGAAAGCTCAACTTCAGACGCACCAGTATCAAGGTAAGATGCTTGGTACGATATGCATATTATGCAATTTAGACTAGGCCTATGTGAGGCTCAGCCTACAGATAAGGCTATGTTTAGGCAAGGCTAGATCCTCTTTTCTGTCTGATATAAAGCACGGTACCAAAAGTGCCCTAATATGAACAAAGGTCGAGATGAGTACCAATAATCAAAACTTCAAAAAAGTGGTTTAGGGAAAATATTTACAGGTAGTTGACCACTACATCTATCTGGGCAAGAAGATCACCTTCTACAATGAAACAGGAGAGGAAATAAAGAAACGAATCCAGTTAGGATGGGTGAAGTTTGGCACACTGAGCTACATCTTTAGAGACCACGCCCTTCCTAAATCCCTGAAAAGACTCGATCAGTGCATCATACCTGTCCTATCTTACGGTGCTGAGACATGGACGACCACCAAACGACTTAAGAAAAAAAAACTAAGGGTGACAGAGAGGGCTATGAGAATGATTATGATAAGAGTAACGGAGAAGGGCAGGGTGACGATTGAGGACCTAAGAAATAAATCAAGAGTGCAGAATATTATCAAGTCGATCAAATCAAAGAAGTGGATATGAGCAGGCCACCTAGCAAGAAGGCATGACAAAACGGTGGGCATGCAAAACACCAAACTGGACTCCAAGAAACCGAGATGGAGAGATGAACTGAGTACATACCGGGGCATTGCTTGGCAACAGCACGGGATTGTGGAATGGAGAATTGGTGAAGAGGCTTTTCTCCTGCAGTGGAGTGAAATAGGCTAAACAGACCAAAAGTTCACATTTGCCAAACATTTTTGACACCGCCAAAACCGGAGAAGACTTTTTTTATGGTACTTTTGCATAATTATAGTATGTTACTATTGCTGCTAGTTTTGTAATATTGCTTTGAATGACAAAATCTAATTTACAACCGAGTTCTTAAAAACTGAAACCCTCGATTTTGTTTTGTCAGACTTGGGAGTGGATCCGACGGCCAGGTTGATATTACTTCTACAGCCTGTCTCTATGGCAACATAAAATGTGTTGTCAAAGCAACCACACTGTTCAAAGGGTTGATGGATCATCCGGATTCAAACACGTAAGTTCCAAGCGTCGAAAAAAAAAAGTGTTTAACCTGCAAAGAGAGGTAGGTTTATCGTCAGTGCGCACAGACTGTTTGTAATGTGTACCTTGTCTTCACCACATGGCACAGACTGGTCAGCTTGTACGCCTTTACGCCACTCTTTGCTGGGGCCCAAAATTAAATTGTTTAAGCACGAAAATAGCTTGCTTATTTTACACGTGTTACTGGCCAAAATGTTAGGCCATGCTTGTGAATGGTATTTAGCTGTTGTTCGTAGCATTAATTGAGTAGAGTCTCGGCTGGTAATCTGATTTTACTAAGCAATGATTATTTTACTGAAGCAAAATGTTGTGCTTAAGCAGCTCCAAGAAACTGGGCCCATGGCACACCTTCCGGGGAAGGGGGTGTCAATCAACATAGGTCAGTTTGCAAAACAAACTCTCTTTCGTGATAAAAAAACCAACTTGCCAGCATGTGCTGAAAACAGGGAAGCTGCAACCAAACAGAGCCCTATGTTATAGCTATTTACAGGACATTCTGCTTTGGAAATGTCTTGGCCTAGCAAACTTGTCTGTGCTAAGCAAATTTTTGTGCTTACAGGCTGACATTAATGTAGGGTAGCCTAAGTTACACATGGTCATATTTAGTTTCAGCAGCAGAGCCCCGCTATCTGTTGATTTCCGGTGGTCCTTCATTTTCATCAAGTAATATGTTCTCAAATTAAATGGTTTATTTCCAGACTCTCTCCAAACCTGAGGTCAGCTGTTTATTGTAACGGCATTCGTTTAGGAGGCCAATCCCAGTGGGACTTTGGATGGGACATGTTGCAGACGACCAATGACCGACAAGAGAGGGCGCGATGGGTGAGCGCCCTCACTTGTTCAAGAGATAGTTCTCGAATTCAAAGGTAAACTACATAGGGAAAGCACGTAAATGGCTTTTGGAAGGTATTGCTTCATTTTCATCCATTTGTTTTAAATCTATACACGAAAACAGTTAAAAGCCAACACCAACAACAACGGCGAAGTGGTAAGGCTGCAGTACATGCAATCACAAGGTTGTTGGTTCGAATCCTAGCAAGTTAACTGCTGACTTCACGGTGGCTAGATTATAATACGTATTGTCTTTAGTTACGGAATCACAATATTTCTTGATATCATGTTCTACTTATCGTTATACCAATGTTTGAACAAGAGAGATTGGCTGTTGCCAGCTTGGCGTTTGTATTTATGTGTGGAAGTTTGCCGTGTTCTCCCTTGAATTGAAGGGAAGTCACCAAACATGTTGACAAGGAGCTACGACCCTCTTTAGACATAACAATAAAACAGTTTGAACAATGACCTCAAACATTGCTTCAAAGTGAAATAATAAATGACGTGACGATCATTTTCTCGTTACTCATCTAGCTACTTGCAGTCGCTGAAGGATTCTACTCTTTCCAGTCCCGGAGATGCAGAACAGATTTTGATGGGCGTGGCTAAAAACCCAGACAGTTTCGAGGATGCCTGGGACTTCATCCGTGAAAACTGGGAGGAGGTTTACACGATGTAAGAGCCTATAGAGACTTTGTCAAAAGTAAAAACTATAGTTAATTGTCTCCTCTCGAAGAAAACAAGTCACAATCGAAGAAGAAAAATGTTCTTGGTCCTGGTTTCACGAGGGTTATTTAAGATTATGTTTACAGTTTATGGATCTCATGGGGGGTGTCAGTTGTGTTATTTATTTAATTATGTTTCTATCTATCTATATCTATTTGTTCGTTTTTATCTGTTTATGTTTTATACTTTCATCTCAACAGGTTCGGTGGAAATCGCCTGCCTTCGCTTTCAAGTATATTTGAGGAGATCACATCTTACTTTAACACTCAAGAGGACCTACAAGAGGTAAGCGTAAAGAATAAACACAACTTTTTCTCTTTCTGACCAAATATAAAACTTTCTTTTCAAGTCACCTGTGCCCAATTTCATAGCGCTGCTTAGCGGCCGATGTTGTGCTTACTGTGCGATTGCATAGCGCTGCTAACCGTTAGCGCACGAAAAGGCATGAACCTTCCGGTGCTTACCGCACGAAAATAAATGACGTCACAATGCAAATCCATGGTAAGCGCACAATATGACGGCCCATTGTTCCCGCTAACCTGTGAAACACGCTCTGCTACAGTAAGCGCAACAATTTGCCCACTTTTACGCAGCGCTATGAAATTGGGCCCTGATGTTAAGATCAATGATAAATCTTGGCGCCAATTGTAAAAAATGTCAATCCGCATTTGCCCACGCTGAGTGATGTCAAACTAGAGATCACACTCCCACCATGCAAAGTTTCAAATCTTTGACTAAGATTTGTTGTTATATGAATATTTGCAGTTGTTGGACTTCGGGGACAATCATCAACTCGATGGTTTGCAGTACGTCTACGACTCGGCCATTGTCACGACGAAGGTGAACATACGGTGGATGGCACACAGTGCAGAGCAGACCAAGCAATGGATGGCCTCGCTCATTTAGGGACTGGGTACAGTTTATATTAAGCTGCTAAGCACAAACATTGGTGCTTAGCAGTCAATCAGTGGATGACAAATAGTGCAGAACAAACATGGTTACCACCCCTATAATATAGAAAGGTTTGCGGTAACACCATGTAATGACTATCTCTAATGAGTTGGGGTGGTTCTGAAAAGAACCGTTGGTTTCAACTCCAAACCTTTCTATATTGTATTTCCACTTTCAAATTTCCCAGCAGGATAAATGTGTGAGGTTTTGTTAATGCTTATAAACATTCCGGGAAAATGTTCCATCATACTCCTGCGGTCGCAACACGTGTTCTGTAGCTGCAAATACAGTGCCTTGCGTTTTTTAATTTAATACGGCATTTATTTTGCAAAAGTGACTCTTATTATACGCTTGGAACAAGCACGTAATTATAATCCCTTAAAAGTAACATTACCAAATAATGGTCTGGAAAACAAAAGTGAAGATCACAGCCCGTAAAGTGTAACTGTTTTGTTACCAACAAAATAATTAAGTAATACGTTCCCTACAACTGAAATTGATACTTAAGTAAGCGATAAGTTATGTATTTAGAACAATCACCGACTGTAAAGGTGTGTTTTATAGTTTTGATTTGCTATTTTTTTAGGTAATCTTTTCCCATTAGATTGTAGCTTAGCAGGGGGCTGAGTGTCATTAGTCTTTATATACGGTGTATTCGCTACCCACATCAAATCCAAAAGAAGAGCTAGTCCACAGTTCGCACCAAGTGCAATTTTCTAATAGTTTTTGACCTAAAAATTCTAAAGGTTGAATGTGCACAACATCGGTGAAATTAAAAACATACAGATGTATAACCTACACGGTATGGTTATGGTGGATAACTTTCATTGAAATGGTTTTGCTTAAAATGCGATAGTTTTTGACAAAATCAGTCAGTAAACATTATCAGCTTTGATGCCGCGAATTCGAAACCCAATGTTTGTGAACAGAGAAAACACAAGGGTTTTTCCACGTTTTGTTTTTGTTTGAAACAGAAGACAGTGTTTTTTCACCGTTTTATTTTTGTTTGAAACAGAAGAGATTGATTTTAAATAAACATGTAATAATAATGTGTCTGGCTTTTAATAAAGTTTTAAATATTACAAATTTAAAACGATGTTTGCTGCTTCAAATTTTTGACAGATTTTGTAAAAAAAACTGTCTTTTTGAGAAGCCCCCCAACAGACTCCCCGCAAAACAACGCAATAGTAACGTCTCGGACCATTGGAAAAAAATATTGCACTCTGGCCCTCTCCATAGTCATTTCAGCACTATTTGAACACTAAAATCAATATTTGAACACTGATAAAATTTACTAAATGAGGCCAGATTTCTCGATATTTATTTTATATTTTATAACCAATACTATAGACCACCCTATTGTCGCCTTTGATTTGTACTGATTAAAGTCAAGTGTATAGATATCTCATCAGCCCAGGAATGAAACTGTGAACTCTACTGAAAAGATGTTTGCAAACAGTTTACATGTTTATCTCAGGTATAGGGAATGCTGTCAGCTATAGATAGAATAAAACGGCGCACTCGGTGGTTGTTTTTCCAAACAGCTTGCACCTTTTTAATCTCATAAGTTAAGGGGCAATTCGTATCCTCTGCAAAGGATCACACGAACAAGTGCGTTTGCTATCGGGGATACCATGGAGCTTACCGTAAGAAAGGACCAAGAGGGACCTGATCGCAAGGGTGGTTTGTTCTGCACACCAACCCGAATCGCATTCTGCGTCCTATCAGTGTGTGTACTTCTGACAGTGACGGCTCTGATGGCCTACTTTGTACCCGATCGGTCCCAAATCCAGCTACCATCAGCCGAAGCACCAACGACTGCACCGACGGCTAGGCCAACTGTCGACCCGTCGGATCTGATGAAAGGCCGGCTACCCAAGACGGTCCTACCGAGACGCTACGAGCTCAACCTCCGCCCGTTCCTGTACGACGATGACGTTCCGGACTCAAAGCTCGGTGAGAGATTCACTTTTGACGGCTGGGTCCGGATAAAAGTGGAGTGCATGGAAGCAACGGATGAGATCACACTACACTCTAAGAATATCACCATACACGGTAAGCCGACTGTCCATAGCGTCAGTACACTGGATAAGACTGATATCTTTGAGAGTTATAAAATGATTGAAGAGCACTCTTTCTTGGTTCTCAAGTTGAAAGAGATGCTTCGACCTCATGAAGACTACGACATCTACATGACATACTCCGGTACACTACGGACTGAATACACCAATGGTTTCTATGTGAGCAAGTACATCACTTCACAGAACATAACAAGGTCAGTACACCAAACACAATAAAAAATAAAATAGAATTCAAATTTCGAAGTATATCCCAACTGTCAAAGGAATCTTAAACTCTACTATAAAAGCTAATATTCGGCAGAGAAATCCCCCCCTAAAAAAAAAAAAAAAAAAAAAAAACCAAGCCCATTTGTTCCTAACATTTCTAAGTACCTCTGTTTTATTTTATACTTTTACTTTTTTAATAACCATAATAATAATTAAAACAACTTGTGATTGTGTTTGGAAGTACCGTGTGTTTGCGATAAGGTCTATTGCGTTTCTGTTTCCCCTTCAAAGATATATCGCTACTACCCAGATGGCAGGCCCTCGTGCCCGCCGCGTCCTTCCTTGCTTCGACGAGCCTTCGTTCAAGGCATCTTACGACGTACAACTAGAACATCGTACGGACATGAGCGCCTTATCTAATGGCATTGATATACGACGTATACAGTTGGACAGCCATTGGTCTAGGACTTACTTCAAGAGGGTGCCTTCAATGCCGACGTATCTTCTTGCATTTGTAGTACACGACTTTTCGTCCATCAATGTCACGAACGCACACGGGTGTTTGGTAAGCAATGATATTTTTTACTGTCGTAAATTACAGTGAGAAATTACGCGCAGTTTCCTGTAAAACTGTGCCCCAATGACACATGACACATGCGTGTTTGTTTCTTAAAGACACCGGACACTATTGGTAACTGTCAAAGACTAGCCTTCACAGTTTGTGTATCTCAACATATGCATAAAATAACAAACCTGTGAAAAATTGAGCTCAATCGGTCATCGAAGTTGCGAGATAATAATGAAAGAAACAAATACACGAAGTTGTATGCGTTTAGATGGTTGATTTCGAGACCTCAAGTTCTCAATCTGAGGTCTCGAAATCAAATTCGTGGAAAATTACTTCTTTCTCAAAAACTATGGCACTTCAGAGGGAGACGTCTCTCACAATGTTTTATACCATCAAGTTCTCCCCATTACTTGTCACCAAGAAATTATTTTGAGAAATTACCAATAGTGTCCACTGCGTTTAAAGTTTGAAATAGTTCTACTTGTTAGAAGTATTTACTCACGATTTTTTTTTGTCTTGTTTCGATCCTCTTTCTATTATCTGCACTGGATATGAAACACAAGTAAATGCCATGTCACACAGGCCCCGATCGGAGAACGAAAACGAGAACGTTTAAAATGCACGCCCTCGATTGGTTGAATAAGCGTGGGCGTATTCTGGGTGGAGCACTTCAACCAGCTCTCATTGCGTTATCGTTATTGCTGCGGACTTGGCATTAAGCCTGGTTTCTCGATCGGTTAGTAGATTCGCCAAAAATGGTACAAACATGTTACTGTCAAGCCTTATCTTTTAACCTTCGCAATATAATTCGTTATTGGTCTCTACAGATTCGCATTTGGTGCGAGACCGAACTGATCCACCTTGCTCCGTACGCCCTCAACGTCTCAGATTTAGTTCAGGTATACTTCGATGACTACTTGGATTACGAGTTCCCGTTTGACAAACTAGGTAACAGCAAAAGTTAAAGGCACTGGACGCAACTGTTACAACAATAATTGTAAGCGTACAAACTTAATTGGTAACAGGCAATGGAGAGCTGTTGATAACACAATGTGAGAAACGAGAGGTAATTTCTCATTCAAATATTAAAAACTTCAATTAATAGAGGTTAAATTTGCATCGGGGAAAAAATAATATTAATGTTGGTTTTACCCTTCGATGATGTGTTTTATATAGCATTCTAAACTTAGTCTAGAGCTCTGCAAACACAATCACAGGCTGATATTCAAGGCAATCATTGCAATTACAACTATTCTAATATTAATGTTTGAATTTTTTTCTCAAAAGATCATATAGCTATACAGGATTTCGAGGCCGGTGCCATGGAGAACTGGGGTCTCATCATCTACAAGGACAAATACCTTCTTAACGGCCTGGAAGACTTCGGTGATAGCACATTCTTCTCAAAGATAATCACACACGAACTAGCTCACATGGTATGTCATAAAATACATTAAGAGGTAGGCTATACAAAAGGCAGTGGACACTAATTGGCAAATACTCAAAATAATTATTGGCATAAAAACTTACTTGGTATAACAAGCAATGGAGAGCTGTTGATAGTATAAAACATTGTGGGAAACGGCTCCCTCTGTAGTTACGTAGTTTTCGAGAAAGAAGTAACTTTCCACGAATGTGATTTCAAGACCTCAGATTGAAGTTTCGAAATCAAGCATCTAAAAGCAAACAACTTCGTGTGACACGGATATTTTTTTTCTTTCATTATTATCTCGCAACTATGACGACCAGCCAATTGAGTTCAAATGTTTACAGGTTTGTTATTGTATGCATACGTTAAGATACACCTTGAGATTTTCCGTTAAAAATAGGTTCAATGTTTATCTCGGAGTCAAGAGAATAGATTGTGCTGTCTTTTAACGTTGTTGTTTATCGTCAGAGGGTATTAAAATATCGCGGTTCCAAAACCAAATAAAAGGTATTGTAATAGTACATATTTATTTTCACATGAGTAAATGCATTCACTTCTTGTTTTGAAATGAACAAATTGCATTAAAACATGAGACAGATGAGATTTCTATAAGTGCGGATGAAATTTACATTTTTTTTTCTTTTTTACTTTGGCAGCAATTGACACAGAGGATGTTTCTACTAAATTGGCACTGCTGTCATAAATAAAAGGAAATAACTAACTAATAATGATTAAACTAATTAATAGACTTTCAAACTAGGTGACAGCAGATTTGCCAGTTAGCTCCGTTAGTGCTACTGCAGTTTTGAGCATGCGCACATTACAGAGAGCAATGGATTTACCTGGTCAGTCTGCTGCCGTCTAGCGTCCCAAAAGTCCCGAAAAACAAACCGTTCTCGTTGTCCGTTGTTGTTATACAGTGGTTCGGCAATTTAGTCACACTAGAATGGTGGAATGACGTGTGGCTGAATGAAGGCTTTGCTACCTACATGGAACATATTGGCCAGGATAGAGTACATCCCGAGTTCGGAAAGGTAGGTTTATCTTAATCTTAAGCCAATCTGCGCGTAACACGCTGATCACAATATAGTGCGCCACCTAGTGTTTGCTTCTGGCCAATCGTATTGGTAAATTTGTCAACGAAAGAGTTTTCATTGTACAGCACATTATTAAGATCCAATCTTAGAAGAGTGCTCGGAAATGTAGAATTGAGATTTGGTACTAACACGACCCAGTTCTAATGCACTACCCCCAGCTCAATAGCGCTAATTTTTACACGATGAACAGGAAACAAGAAGAAATGTGAAGTTTAAGATGTGAGGGCGCAGTTTGGGAAACCCACGCAATCAAGTTTGAACTGTAAACCACTCAATGTACAAGACCCCGGTCTAAGCTTACTTTCATGAAACTTAACACTTTTCAAACTACCCCCAAAACAACCCTTTAATTTCCCTCTCGTTTTTTCTCTCACTAGTTTGAGTCATTCTACGTTGATATAATGGATCGCGCACTTTACGTCGACAGTCTTGGTACTTTTAAAGCTATCAGGGCACCAATCTACGCCAATGATGACGACATCAATGGGATATTCACGGCAATACCCTACAACAAGGTAATTGTTTACAGGATGCTAATTTTGCATCGTGGATGAAGAATATTAATTTTGGTTTTTACCCTTACGCCGATGTGTGTTACTTTCCCGAGTTCTGTGAAAAAAATATCACTGGTTATTTGGTAAGAGATTGATAAAGGTTTGCAAAGGTCGTGGGTT
This sequence comes from Asterias rubens, assembly GCF_902459465.1. Taxonomy (NCBI): domain Eukaryota; kingdom Metazoa; phylum Echinodermata; class Asteroidea; order Forcipulatida; family Asteriidae; genus Asterias; species Asterias rubens. Next base: position 17,884,121 of record NC_047064.1, on the reverse strand, counting down.
CAAACCCCAACCGAGTAATATGCCTGTGATTTTTTTTTCACAGAACTCGGGAGAAAATAGTGCTAATAACACACATCGGTGGAAGAGTTAGTAAGGTAAATAATGTTACTAACGCTTACACACAAATTGTTTTTGGGAAAACAAACCCAGATATTAATATCATAGATGTTAGTAGATGGTACATATAATTTATATATCGTTGCGGTACCCGCTGCCAAAACGTAGGATTCGAACTGCCTCTAGCTACCGGCAACCTCGATACACTCTAGCTGAGACACTGCTCTAGAGTTGCAAGGATCGTTGGTTCGAATCCCACCCGAGTAATATGCCTGTGATATTTTTTTTTTTACATGACTCGGAGAAAGTACTGAGTATACAGTGCTAAATGGGTAAAAACAAAAAACCAATACAGATTATTGTCATTGACGAATGCTAAAACACCTTTGAACCAAATCAAGGAACGAACTTTTGAGAGACCTGAGAGACCAAGTGAGTAGGTTAACACATATATAAACTGGGTATTATATTATGGTACACGGTTCGGGAAAGGTCCATAGTTGAAAACGTGTCCAAAACCAAAGACTGATGTTGCAAAAACAGTTTGTATAACTAAAAAGAGGAACAATATGACGTCCACGGTTGCAGTCGTATACACACTTGTGTGAGTAGACGAGTTTGAAGTTTGGTATAATTATGAAGTATGTTTTTCGTCGACTAGAATGTTTTCATACAACTCTCAAGTGTTTTCAATTTCGTTATTCTGTTTGGATACCTTAGGGTGGATCTATTCTGTGGATGGTGGAGCATTTCTTGACCCTTGATGTCTTCAATCAAGGAATACGAAACTACCTCAAGGAGCGGGCCTACAAGAATGCCAATTCAGAAGACCTATGGGAGGAACTGACCTATGTATGTTTCATTGCCTCTACCGGGGTACTCCTCGTAATTTTGTAATATTGTTTAAATAAATTTATTGCTATTGAATTTGGACATTTCTGTTTACCAGCAATCACTCCTAATTGCCTTTGAGTGTGCTTTATTGTATATTCTCCTGTAATGATGTGATGTTGTAACTTTTTAACAGGTATCTGCTATTGACTTTTGCTTTGTTTCTGTTTCTGTACACAGTGCTTTGAGGCCGTTTTGCGGCAATACTGCGCTCTTTATATGAAGTTTATTTTTAGGTATAATGATTAATATAATTTTGCACACCCATTAATTATTGAAACGTGAAATTGCCGAAGCCTAATTGGGTGTTGGTTTCAACTCGCGCTTAGACTGGAAATGTATTAGTTTTCAAGATCTTTTAATTTGGTAGACTCCTTTCATCCATTAAAAAATGTTGTTTCCGTTGTGGGATGAGAAACACATTTTGCTAGATGGATGGTCGGGTAGGGGCAGTGGTATTTTTCCTCGCATTCCACCACAAGGAGCCCCAGTTCAAATCACGCCAGGGACACTATATGTGGAGATTGGGCGTTCAGTCCCTACCTTAATGCGTGGGTTTCACTGGAATAATTTTTCTCACTGGTTCTTCTCCCACATCTTAAACTGAAACTTCCTTGTCTTCTCTGCATTCGGGTTCTTTGCAAGTACAGTAGTTCGCTTTTCGGAATGTTTGTGGCTTCATAAACAGAATAAACGAAAATAAATGAAGATCATCATCTGATTGAACCATAACTATTTACTTTCTTGGTATAGGCGGATAAAGACGTCGGGAAACACGACGTAAAGCGAATCATGGACACGTGGACCCTACAGCCAGGCTACCCTCTGATCACTCTGACAAGAGACGGACAAGATGTAGTGGCCACACAGAAAAGATTCTTACAAATCACAGACGGCGAAACAACGGGAGACTCTGGGTAAGATCTTTAGAAAGTTCTTAACAGCGTTTTATACTCGTTCTCCCTCCACCCCTTCATAAGGTTTTAATATTAAAAATCACTTTGCAACCAAAGGCTGAATTGATTGGTTAACGGTGAACACCTACTATCATTTTTCTGCAACACAAACAAGTTGTCTTTTCAAAATCGATTGAAACCGAGTAGATTTTACACATTACAACAATTATTGTTGGAAAGGTCAGTTAAGTTCCATTTGATCGTTCGGAATAATTCGGAATAATGTTTTACTTCAGGTACCTTTGGTATGTTCCGCTGACGTACGTTTACAAATCCGGACCGTCAGATCAGTTTGATCAACCGGAACAAGTGTGGATGGAACCAAAGGAGTACAGTAAGTAGACTGAAAGTCTTAGATTTTAGATAACTTAACATTTATGGGCCGGTGGTCACGGTCTCAGATGTCCATTATGCTCAAAGTTCCGGGTGACCGGGATTGGAACCAACTCTTTGCTGCTTACAACACCGTAGCTTTGGTCCGGTGACCTAGACCACCTTGCCACGATCATCAATAAAAACAACTGCGTACCGTCTCATTCAAATATTAAGTGAAACTTCACAAATTGCTTTATTCTTTTCTAGCGTATTTTACTCTACCGGACGAAGCTGCCTCTGATGACTGGTACCTTGCCAACGCCAAGATGGTTGGTCTCTATCGAGTCAATTACGAAGACGACAACTGGCAACGTCTCCTGGACCAAGCCGCAAAGGATCCGGATGTAAATAATAATTTCTCATTTCCTTGACTAGCATTGGATTCTAACGGTACAGATTAGAATATGAATCAAGTTTGAAAGAAACTGTGTTTGAAAGAAACACTGATAAAAGTATGATATCTTTTTTTTTCCACTAAAAGTAAAAGCCACAATAGGTCCTTATGTGGAAGGTTGCACAAAGCATTGACAACTATAAGATATGAACATTGCTGACACCACGCGGGTCAGGGTAGGATTGTGGTACTTTTTCAAAATGTTCACCTTATTTACATTAAACCATACCGGGTTTGAAGTTTAGTGATAGTACAAAGCTTCCCTTCAATTATTACTAACTGAGGTGCTGTAGTTTTTGAGAAATTAGTAAAACAAGTCACAAAATAATTTTCGTTTAAGTTTTAGCATGTACAAACGTATTAAACCTGTTATGGTTATTAAACCAAAACATACCATAACTGGTTAACCTGCGTTTTTACATGCTAAAACTGAGACGAAAATTATTTTCGTAATATTGATTACTCATTTCTCAAAACCGCAGCACCTCAGTGTTTATAATCATTTGATTGGGACAGCTAAGTTGACTGAATAACGTCTAGATGTGCTTTAAAAAAGCAAAGAAAAAGGGAAACAAAAACAGTTCTGAGAATAGGGGGGTCGAAACTTCGAATTCCTCCATCTGTAACGCCACTGTGTACTGTACAATGACGATGCTCTCAAATAGACTTCGTCGAACAAAAGTTACCCCCCCCCTCCCAATTTTACCTCCGACATTGGCGTTTGCATGGTTAACACATCCTCATAACCTAACCGTATCGAGTTCTTAGTACGCCTTAACATTTTGATAACAGTTCGTTCATATTATTGGTGGAGAGTGACACGTTTTTTTTTCTTTGGCCAATGGTTTAGAGTCGGTCTGATCTATGACACTTTCAACTTGGCGAAAGCCGAAGTCATCCCAAACTACATCCATCAAAACTTCTCTACTTATCTTGGACTGTCTTCCCCCTCGACTCGCAGGGCAGTGGTAAAAACATCCTCATACTTTGCCAAGATGCTGCTGAGCGACAACAGAAGACAATCCTCTTCCTCGACGGTTCAGGTAAAGACTACCAAAGCTCTGTTTGTTATGCAAGTTCGCCCAAAGCAAACGCTAAAAGCCACTTTAGGTATAAAGGGCTACAAAGAAGAAAACATAGACATGCAGAAACTCCGTAGAGCTGAAGGTAGGAAGTAATATTCCTCTTAACAGATTGTAGATCATAGGATGAAGGGAAACATTGCCCCGGTGTTCCTGGCTGTGGCTGCTTAATGCGCCGTAGCACCTTGCAAACCAATCTAATGTGCTAAATAATTGGGTCTCAAAATTCATCAGTGCAAAAACCTGTCAAAAGTTTGCATATTTTGCGCTAGACTTCGATATTATTATTACTATCCAAATGAACAGCAGCTTATCTAGACAACGACATTTTGTTCATTACAAATATTACCTGCAGTGAACAAAAATATAATTCAAATATTTGACTATAAGTGTTTTTTATTACGACTGACAGAGTTACATGCAACAGTTACTGAAGCCCCTCTACGGGAACTTAGATTGGAACACCGTACTTAAATCAGGCGTACACATCTCAAGGTGATAACAAACAATTGTAAACAAAAAAATGTAAATTTTCGTAATCGTAAGCATAAAAAAAACATTTATTGTGTAAAAAAAATAAAAATTGTGTAAAAAAATTGTTTTTTTGTTCAAACAAATTCTTAATTCTAAGGATTGCGGTGACACCATGTAAACATCTTATTTGAGGGTTAGTGGTGGCTCTGAAAAGAACCGGTTGACTACTCGACGTTTCGGTCAGTATATACTTTGACCGTCTTCTAGACAAGACAACCGGAGTTATCACTACTCATAAAAGACATGTTTACACGGTGTCACTGCAAACCTTACTTACTTTCGTTTTTTCCAACAATCATAGCCTTAAAGGATTAGGGTACTTTTTCAAAATGTCTATAGATTTACATTAAACTTACAGGGTTTGAAGATGATGATAGTGGAAAGCTTCCCTTCAAAAATTACTTACTGGAGTGCTGTAGTTTTTGAGAGATGAGTAAAACAATGTAATGGAAATACGTTTGTAAATGCTTAAAATAATATTGGTCTCATGAGACAAAAAAATATTTTCATGACATTGTTTTACTCATTACCCAAAAACTACAGCACCTCAGCACGTAGTTATTTTCAGGGAAGCTTTCTGCTATCATTATCTTCAAACTGGTGTAAGTTTAGTGTAAATCTGTGGACATTGTGTTTTTTTTCCTACAAAAAGTACATACACCCTTTAAGTCTTATCAGACACATTCTTGATGGAATACCTTAAAAAGTGATTTTTAAAAACTACATTGTTTCGACAGAGGAATGAGTGAGAGTGAACTCGATGTTACATCACTGGCGTATTACTACGGCAACAGCCACTACATTTCCCAAACGACCACAATTTTCAAAGACTATGTCAACGATCCCACATTAAACACGTAAGTGATTTAAACCTAACTTTCATTAAGCGCTTTGAAGATAATGGGTTGTTGTGAATACTTTATAGTTTAACAGAAACAAACCACGTCTACACAACCTCTACGCTCTGCGATGTGATAACAAGGGGCGAAGTTGGAGGGGCATTTGGAAATCTGCAGTGCGTCTTTCAGGCTGGATTTTGTATACAACATTTTTACAAAATCCACGAACCATTTGTAATGCAAAAAACGCTATATTCGTCAAAGCAGTAGTCGATTGTTGGCCCCCATAAACCGACAAATCATTTGACTTCTTCATCCTTGCCAAACGACATGGTTTTGAGGCAGTGGACACTATTGGTAATTACTCAAAATAATTATCATCATAAAACCTTTCTTGATTACGAATAATGGGGAGAGGTTGATGTTATAAATCATTGTGAGAAACAGCATTCTTTCGAGAAAGAAGTAATTTTCCACGACTTTGATCTCGAGACCTCAGATTTGTAATTTGAGGTCTCGAAATCAAGCATCTGAAAGCACACAACCTCGTGTGACCATGGTGCGACAAGGGTGTTTTTTCTTCTTTCATTAAAATCTCGCAGCATCGACTACCGATTGAGCTCCAATTTTTCAAAGGTTTGTTATTTTATGCATATGTTGAGTAACACACCAACTGTACAGACTAGTCTTTGACAATTACCAATTGTGTCCAGTGTCTTTAAAGAACGAAATAAAAGCTTGAAAGCTACACACTAAAATCTCCTTGATCGGAATTTACCAAGATTCCGGGTACTGGAGCCTGACCCGTTTCTGGGTCGGATCCAGAAACTGGTTTCAAACTGGAACTTTTATAAACTCGGAGTCTGAGTCAGTTCGTTTTTCATTCCCGGTTCATTTTAACAAAGGGTTTGGGGGTCACTCTGAACAAACGTGGGTCAGAACCCAAAGTAACAGAGATTTCGGAACAATTCGGATGCGTTTTTTTGTTTAGTGTATTCACGTTTTGTAGGGTCATAGTCTGTTTAGTTTAATCATCTTCTGAAAAAAACAGACAACTTGTGCTTGATATAGACTTAATGTATTCCTTGAGTGTTTTCGTTTTATCCCTCAGAGTTCACCCAAACCTGAGGGCAGCTGTTTACTGTAGCGGCATCCGTTACGGCGGCCAATCAGAGTGGGACTTTGCATGGCATTTGGTGCAAACAACCGAAGACCGACGGGAGCGATCGCGGTGGATTAGCGCCCTCACGTGCTCACGGAACACATTACTTTTAAAAAGGTAAGTATTCCTTAACTGTAGTGACGTCATCTATAGCAAGAACACCAGAGAATGCCTTGAGCCTACGGCCGTGTGTCCGCATTGACGACTCAAAATACTGACGGTCACGTGGTACGGATGTTCCGTTGACTTTCGCAGTAACATTCTACGTACACGTTATAACATATAAAACATCATTATTTGGATGTACGTGTTAACTATAAATACATGTACGATGTAGCCAGTGACATCACTGGTTCGGTCTGTAACACCAATACATTTCCATATCCATACGGTCAAGGATAGGGGACCAGTATACCTCATGTATTGCTAAATTGAACAAGGGTTGAGCGACACCACACTACTAAAACTCTCCATAAAAATTTTGATGATAAGACTTCTTCACATAATGAAAAAAATCCATGCTCAAAAACCTTGTTCTAGAACCTTTAAAGTGACACTGAAAACTCTAAACTACATCATGGACATACTGCAAGTACGTGCTAAAAGGAGACACCTTCGATCAAATAACTCATGTTCATCATACTTTGGTGTGCCCAAAACAAGCCACATGACGTTTGCTGATAGATCCTCTCCAGTAATAGACTCAAACTCTGGAATAATACTCAAAACCACATTAGGGACACAACCTCCTTCAATATTATGTTCCAGTCACTTCTGAAAGCCCACTTGTTTCAGGAGGCCTACCATCAATGACTTACTTATTTATTCTGTGACTCAGCACCTTTGAACAAACATTTGATGTAGGCACTCTACAAATTGAGTGTAATTGATTGATTGATTGATTGATTGATTGATTGATTGATTGATTGATTGATTGATTGATTGATTGATTGATTGATTGATTGATTGATTGATTGATTGATTGATTGATTGATTGATTGATTGATTGATTGATTGATTTAATAATATTGATCATTTTCATTTTACAGCAATCTCTTGACCGGAGGTGCTACGACGTTTAGTGCCAAAGATACAGAGCTGATCCTAGTGGGACTGGCCGAGAATCCAGATGGGTACGCGGTTGCATGGGACTTCTTGCGCAACAACTGGGAGGAAGTTTACACGATGTAAGGGCCCTTCAAAGTGGACATTTCTCTATTGCAACGTCACAGCTGGAGTTTTTGCCAACCGTGGTTGGAAAACTATTAAAAAGTCATAACGACGATGACTAGAGCAAGCTAGTCGAAACGTTGAGACCAATTCAGAACTGACTCCGTGGCAGTACAGTTAATTACGATATAAGCTAAAGTAGTAGTCCCATTCTATTTTCTATACCATCCGCCCTGGTAATAGTTAATCTTCGATTATCTACTCCGCGGCAGTATAATAAAGCAAGACAGTTCTCTAAGGAACTCTACCTGGCACGTAGATACACACATGGTGTTACCACAAACCAAATATACATTGATACCTCAAATCCTATATAAAGTCATATAACTGCAAAACATAAACAGATAGCCACAGTTTGTAACAAAACTGCAAATTGAAACAAAACAACAAAATGGGATTTCATCCCCCCTCCCTCCCCCCCCCCCCATTTACCCAATTGAACGTTTATTGGTGTACGGTTCCTAATAGCGAGCGAGAGAGTGTAAAAAAGGGAGTCCTTTGGATGGGACGTAATACTATAGGTCCCTTGTGTTATTATCAGAACAAAAATCAATGCACGCAAAAGACCCCAGTACACACTTATCGTTTAAGAGAAGGGGTTCGCCTGGTGTGTCTGGCAGTGCGACTATCTTCAATCATGAAAGACGAAAAAGAGGAAAACAGGGTGCTGTACATCAATGTAAAATGAAATTAACTCCCTCAATGCATTTGACTTTTCCAGGTACACGGAAAACCAGTTGCTGCGTCTGGTCGATGCGTTTGAGGAGATCACGTCTCACTTCAACACTCGCGAGAGACTACGAGAGGTCAGTGATCTTACACTCAGTATCATTGTTGACATAGTCGTTAGGCTCTTTACGAATCCACGGTTCGGCTTTGGATTCGGCTTGAGGCTGCAGCTATAACGAAAACGACGCAAAGAGAACGCGTTCTATTGGTTGAATTGCTCCACGCAAAATACGCCCAAGCTCATTCAACCAATCGAGGGCGTGCATTGTTAACATTCCTGTCTTCATTCTCGTTATCGAGGCCTGTGTGACCGGGCCTTTATTCCTAAGATTTATCCCAAGTTAGGAAGAGTTTGAAAACATGTGATGTCAAAGGTCACATATTCAACGGTTACAAATAATATGCAGGACATCTTACTCCAAACAAGACCATCGGTGAACATTCTACAGTATAATCCAACACATGATTGTTGTCAAAGTAAACGACTGCTTGCCAGTTTATCAGGATTGTCAGTCTATATTTGTTTAATTTCTTATGATTTATGTGTCCCTCTGAATTTGTTGTTCTTTCAAGTTGTTGGACTTCGGCCAGAGTCGCCATCTTGGTCATTTGAAATATGCAAATGAAGCTGCAGTGACGTCGACAAGGGTCAACATTCGATGGATGAGCAACAGCGCTGACCAAACGGAGCAATGGATAAGGTCACTTGTGTACAAGGAATCGAATTGATAATCATCATAGAAAGAGGAGGCAGTTTCAGAAATTCAAACTAGAGCCCAATTTCATACAGCTGTTTAATCACAAAAAGTAGCTATATAAGCACAACAACAGTAGGCTTACCAGAGTAAGGTTACCAGCCAATTGAAAGCGCATGTACAATGTGTAACTGGTATCCTGCTTATTCTCTGCTCAAGCAGGTCTATGAAATATGGCCCGCGGTACCATAAATCCAGCAGAGGAAAATAGTGTTCTTTTGATATGCAATCACAGTTGCGCAAAGTAAAGAATTTAAAGCTTTCCAAATATCGCAGTTGGTTATCAATTTAGTAAATTTCAGTTTACATGTGAGGATTATGAATTACCTCTTAAATTTCCATTTATTGGTGTTACGTCTACCCTTATTCACCCCACAACACCACCCACCCATCAGCCAACCCACCCGTAATGAAACCAAGCCCTGAAACGTAAGATTATTAATAATACAATACACAATGTACAAGGTCACCAAAGGACAGTTCCAACTATGTTCAATTTGATATTGCAGTTATTTCCGTTCTTTAACCAACAAATTTATTAATTAAATCAACTGTTTAAATAACGTTTAAGTTTACATGCATTATCTCAAGTAAAGCGAATGAAGTGATTGTTGATTATGATTCTACCGCACAAGTACCATATTGATGAGTCACGTGTCTTGTTTAGTGACTCGAGGTAAGCCACAAAGGGTGCGTTCGTTTAGCTTCCCTGGGTCATCCCCGGTCTGCCCGGGTGCGTTCGAATAGCTTTTGACGTCATTCCAGGGGCTCACCCAGGTCAGCTCCCAGTGTCCTGCTTGTGGAGTGGGTCACTTGGGGGCTGGCCCCAGGTAAACGACGTCACTACGAGAGCGGTGAGCGGTCGTTCGTTTAGCTCTTGTCAGGGGCTCACCCGAGTGAGCACCGCGGGGTAGACCCAGGGAAGCTAAACGAACGCACCCAATATTGCAAGAAAATAATGCAATTCATGCCTAATGCCCCTTTAAAAGGACCGTCCACAGAAGTGGTCACCAGTGTATTTTAGTGGCTATCGGGAGAGTACGTCTTTGTCGGTGCGTTTACTGCATGCAGCAGCAGTGCTTTGGCCTACCGTAGGCGGACGATTTGGTAAAAACAAATTATACAATTTGTTTTCATAGCTGTAGTTGTTTTCCGTTCTAATGATGGTGTGATATTGCTATCAAACTAAATAAAATAAAGGATAACAAAATATGTACAATTTTGTTTTATTGCTTTCGCATTTGTCAATTTATCTTGTATTTTTTATTTATTTTTTTCAGAATTAAGCAAAGTAACTTAAATCGCACTGTATACTGTCGTACAATGCATAGACCTTTTTAGCAAATACTTGTTAGCATCTGACTTCATTCGTGAATTTCAACCTCTTGGTGCAGCTAAACTAAGGCCCTTTTCGAAACGACTGGATTGGGCGTGCTTTGCGTATACGCGTCCAGGGTTTCAGACGAGAAAACGGAGCCTCAAGTCGAATCCAAAGCCGAAGCCGTGGTTTCGAAAAGGGCCACAAACTCCATCATGCAGCTCTTTCCTAGTATTTGCATACACAAGGCACTTTGGAAATACTATAGTAGTATGACAATGCACTACATTGCAACAAATAGATACAACAAAAAGTATCAAAATTTACACCATAGGGTGTTAAATGAACACTATAACTTCTGTAATGAAATTATATTGGTGTTGTTTTAACACCGTTTGACGTAAATTTGGATTCCGGTGTCACTTTAACACCCCCGTTTCTGCAGTGCAGGCATTGTAAACAAAGATGTGTATTGTACACGAGTGCGAATTTGACCAGACGCGAGTCTGTAGTACGGAGCACTAGAAATGCCATAATATAGCATATACATGCCATATATACATAGAAGATGGAGAGATGTTACAACAATAATAACTTGATTTATATAGCGCCAAATTACCAGAGGATGCAGAGAATAGAAAGTGAGTGTGACTACCACCTACAGATTGGAGTAGACCTACAGGTGGGGTATTTTGACCGAACAGTCTGAGCGTTCAGACCGTTCAATAGGCGAGAGGCAGCAATCTTTCCTGTGGTCTGTGGTCAATGAGGTTACGGCGTAGTTGTCTACATATCTCCAAAGCCCTCATGCATGTGGATATTTCTCCAGCTGTTACAAATCCAGCATCTTTTGAGAAGATCAATTTAAGTCAGTTGACCTCGACCTCTTTGAGCTTGACCTTGCTAAGGCTCCCAGAGGAAAAGCTTGCTGGCTGGAAGCTCAGAATGGCGATAGCAGTGCCATGCAAACCTCACTCTTCTTGCGCAGATTGTGACACTATAAAGCTTGGGGAACCCGAGATAGAGATATATGTTTGATATGTTCTTCCCTCCCGACACCAAGCACCTGGCGTAGCATTCTGTTGAAGCAACCACCACGTTGCTTTTTCTTGAGCAGATGTTAATGTCCATGCTTCGCATCCAAAAAGTAGCACTGGTTCAACAGTGGGCACTGATTCAGCCGTAGAAACAGCTCTCTCACCAGAGATAACATCATAGCTTCAAAGGGAGTATGGGCAGTCATGGATTTCAAAAAGTGAAGACAGATAATCTGGAGCCTTGTGATCTACTTATTATACTCAGTACACTGGCAAATGCTTGGCAACACTCAGGACAATCAGAAGTGAAGAATTGGTGAAGAGACTTTCCTCCTGCAGCCGAGTAAAATAGGCTAAACTTACATATCTCAACAAGTTGAATGGCCCCTCTCGAGCACCGTAGCCTAGAAACGGCGTTACTCCGTTTCTATGTCACAAAGCTCGACTTGTAACCATAAACTTTAACACAAAGGCCTACTCATATTAATGTAATACAATATCTTCGCTAGGGAGGATTAGTGTGCCAGAATCAAGATAAAGGGATTGAAAAGTCTTATCTGATATTATTCATGGTTTTGTATCACTCAGTGTCATTTACGCCCTGTGCACCATTCACCATTACCCGGTAACACATGACGCGACGAATAGCATGTCAACTACATCAAGGTTCATAATTACATAATACTTAGAATACAAGTTTTATATAAAACCTTTATGTTTACATGGTACAGTTTGAACAAGCCCATACTTATAGATAGCAAAGTTTATTTATATCACGTGGGTATAATCTTGTATTAGACCATAATCATGAAGTTGTATAAAGGTCTTGTTGGTTTACCAGCTGCACCAGTGTTGTTCAGATATCCGGCCTGTACAAGTAACGCCAGGGGACGTCGCTGGAATCTGTGAGTTGCATTTTGTTTTACCTTTATGGTTTTAACTTCTTGGCCGAAAAGAAATACCAAAACGAAAATAATGATGTTTGTGTAAAAAAAACGTGTTTAGCGCGTGAGGTGTACGGAAGCCGGTTCTAATGAGTAATGTATAGCTCGTTTTACACGACAAAGTCAAACTAGGGTCTTTATTTTTTAACTTTACGGTCTCAAAATTGGGGCTAATTTAAACCCTTTAAAAAAAAAAGCCTAAAATGTAGTGGTGGAACCAGAGGCGTGGGGGCGGGGGGGGGGGGGGGGGGGTTGGAGCTAGATATACATGTCAAGTTCTCAAAAGAACATAATCTACTCAGAAAGTAGATATACACAACCGCAAGCCAAAATTTGTATACAAAATATTCTTCTGTATTCTTCTGAAGTGTTCTTTTTAGTTGATTTTGTTTCTCTAACTATAACATCGAGATGGTTAACTCTGTAAACTTATGTTCTTCTTAACCCGGACAATCTCAGCAGTCTAGTAATGAGCCATCTACTCTAAGATGGTTGGGGTCGTGGGTTTGCATATCACCTTGATAGTTAACGCTTTTGGATTTTTGTCCATGGGAATCGGGAGGGGAAACTTTGCAACTGATCAAATGGATGAGATACGGTATTGTGACTTGACTTTTAATAGCAATTTGATCTATCGAAACCATTTCCATCTTTTGCGTTTTCCTGAAGACGAGCAGTGAGAGTATACGGTTCGAAACATCGAGACCAACACCAGCTCTTTTAGAGCCAACACTCCCACTAAAGAGATTTACACTCGGTGGTACCCGCAAGCTTTCTATTTATTATAACTATTTGTTTCTGTTTCCTACTCTGTGTTTAGAAGCTCAGAAACTCAAGATGGCGAAAGATGAGTTCAGCCTCGAAGGTGGTTCAGGCGAGAAGCCGCCCGGCCGCAAGGGTAACGGGATGTACTGTAGCCCTGCCATGATTGCGTTCACCATCCTGACAGTATGCGTGCTGATCGCTGCCACAGCCCTGCTGGTATTCTACATTCCCGATCGCACCGTGGTCGTCGACGCGGCTACCAAGGCCCCTCAGGTCGGCAAGACGACTGTAGCGGCTGTCAAAACCCCCGAGCCTGCTAACCCAACCATGGAGCCCGTCAACCCAACCATGGAGCCAGTCAACCCAACCATGGAGCCAGTCAGGCCGACCACCGTGGCGCCGTCAGACCTCATGAAGGGTCGGCTACCCACGTCGGTCCTACCGAGACGATACGAGCTCAATCTCCGCCCGTTCCTGTACGACGATGACGTTCCGGACTCAAAGCTCGGACAGAGATTCACTTTTGACGGCTGGGTCCGGATAAAAGTGCAGTGCATGGAAGCGACGGATGAGATCACCCTACACGCCAAGCACATCACCATTCACGGTATGCCGACTGTACATAGCGTCAGTACACTGGATAAGACTGATATCTTTGAGAGTCATACGATGGTTGAGGAGTACGCCTTCTTGGTTCTCAAGTTGAAAGAGATGCTTCGACCACATGAGGAGTATGACATCTACATCGTGTACTCGGGTATCCTCGGAGATGACGAAGCAGGATTCTACCCGAGCATGTACATGGATTCAATGAACAACACAAGGTCAGTTCGTTTTTGTTTTAGTTTTGCTTTAAAAGTTATGCAAGTTCGCCAAAAACAATGGCTTAAAAGCCACTCTCGGTATAATGGTGCTACAGGAAGAAATATTATTTAATGTGAAAAGAACTTAGGGGGAGCTGAGGGTAGCAATTTGTAATCCTCTTAAAACAGTCTAGATTTTAGGATGGAAGGAAACATGCACCAGTCAAGGAGTTCCAGAGAGATGTAGTACGAGGAATAAAGTAATTGGCATGGCTCCTTGTTCTATACAAGCATGAAAAGAGTGAATATGGGTGAGAAGGAGCAGAAGGTCTGGTGTCACGCTAAAAAATATGGGCGTTTCCGAACTCCCGGCATCTTTGCCGGCTTCAGCTATTGGCTCCACTATGCCAGTCTCGAACCTGCGCTACGGTACGGGCATTTAAATTACATACAGGAGCCTGAACGTTGAAAATGCCTTATGAGGGAATTCGGTCATCATTTTTAAAAGGCAGAGTTGAAAGGCAGGGACAGAAACAACTGATAAAGAGCCAACCGGACTGCCCACAACTGGCTGCCATTACAAATCACATAATGGCAGTATAAAAAAAACAACTAATCTTAAAATCAATCGTAGTGGCTTGTATAACCGACATTTTACTTCACAGATACATCGCAACTACCCAGATGGAAGGACCTTACGCCCGCCGCGTCCTTCCTTGCTTCGACGAGCCTACGTTCAAGGCATCCTACGACGTACAACTAGAACATCGTACGGACATGAGCGCCTTATCTAATGGCATTGATATACGACGTATACAGTTGGACAGCCATTGGTCTAGGACTTACTTCAAGAGGGTGCCTTCAATGCCGACGTATCTTCTGGCTTTCATAGTTAATGACTACGACCATATCGACGTGGTGAACCCTAACGGTTGTCTGGTATGTAAACCCTCGTTTGTGTTTTAACATTTTCGGAAGTTACCGTAACTGATGTATTATTCAACTGTTCCCTAGTAGGTTTTTTAAGGAATTTATTTACATGTTTCTATGATTATCTGTAACATGGTCTTTATTTGGCATTAGGCCGTACAAAAAATGTATCCTCTATAAAATATTCAAAATTAATAATGACCTATTTAGAAATTAGTAATTTGTTTCCTCCGTCTTTTACTGATAGTATAAGCGTAACACTTACTGCAATTAACTTCAATGTACAAGGGACATCCATTAAGGCACATTACTTATCATTAAGTTGTGACGTTGTGTCTTTTCTTTCACATGTGAAACATGTCACAAACAAGTATGAGGCCTATTTATCAAGTCCATTATAGTGAAACAAAATAATGTTATTTAGTGATCTATGTCCATTTGTTTTACACAGTTGGCCACACATTTATTAACCATTTCACTTATAAAAACTGTCTTTTTTAGGTAAAGAGTTTTGACGTAGTTTCTTGATTCCCATTTGGTGCAAGACTGAATTGATCGATCTTGGTAATACATTTTGTTAATGTTATTCCTGATTGGATTCTAGATTCGCATTTGGTGCGACTAACAGACTCTATCAGGCTTTGTTTCCTGACTGGTTTGTAGACTTACACATAGGGCCCTTTTCGAATTTAGGGCTTCGGCTTTGGATTCGGCGTCAGGCTCTGTTCCCTAGTCTGAAGCCCCGAGCACGTACGCAAAGCACGCGCAATTATCGAAACAACCGCGGTGCCATGCTAATGCCGAATCTGGAGCCGAAGCCGCAGTTTCGAAAAGGGCCAATGTGCAATATATTTCACTTTTATATTCTCGATACAATTCCAGATTCGTATTTGGACCGAGAAAGATCTGATTGGCCTTGCTCCGTACGCCCTCAACGTCTCAGATTTAGTTCAGACGTATTTAGATGAGTATATGGACAACGAGTTTCCATTGGATAAACAAGGTAATGTTTCAACCCCGATCAATCCATCTGATACAAAAACTCATTTCACTTCTATGATACACAAACTACACAAAATAAACAAAAAAGAACAACATTTATTCTATTCTTATCTTCTTCTTCTTCTTCTTTTTTTTGGGGGTGGGGGGTGGGGGGTGGGAGGGGGGGAGGAAATCAGCAGTTAGTTTGAGGGATTGGAACCCAAAACCTAGAAATTTGAAGTCCTGTAGTCTAACCACTGAGATTCGAACCCACAACCTTGTAATTGCAAGTCCAGTAGTCTAACCACTGGACCATTCGTCCGTGTGTGTGATTTTTCTTTTTTCAGATCATATAGCTATACAGGATTTCGGGGCCGGTGCCATGGAGAACTGGGGTCTCATCACCTACCAGGATATCTATCTTCTGTACGGCATGGAGGACTTTGGTGACAACACATTCTACTCGGAGATTATCACCCACGAATTAGCTCACATGGTAAATATTATTATCCTCCTTTCTCCTGAAGATGAGCAGATAATACTGTTCGAAACATCGATACCACACCGGCTCCTTTTTTTTCAGAGCCAACACTCAGACATAAGAGATTTAAACATGGTTGTACCGGCAAGTTTTTACTATAGGTTTTCTCGGTCAATTTCGGAAAATGAGCAGCCAATTTAACCACCAAGCTATTCTATTTCGCGCAAAATCGAGTGCTACTCAGTAGGGTCATTCGATTTCGTTTTGGGATGAGTCAAATGTAATGTTGCGTCATTCGAATTAACAAAATAATCATTCAATTTAACAATTCATCAAAGCAGCATTCAAATTCGCAGACGCTTCTTCAGGCGTGTGTGTCATGAAAAAGAATGACGCTACGCTAAATTGAACAGAGTGCTTAAGGAATTTGACTCGACCAAAAACGAAATTGAATGTCTAAATTCTGAATTTGAAACGCGGTAACAACTGGAAAAGTAAAACGGCTTTAATTCGAACGCATGCAAATTGAATTGACTGCTCATTTGCCGAATTTGACCGAGAAAACCTATACATTATTTCTTAATGGTTTATTCCGATTTATCCACACCATGCAAAGCTTCAAACCATGGAGCTATCAAACAATACTTATCATTCTCCTCAATATATAGGTCAAGGGTTATAACAATTATGCCAAATTACAGGTCAAAGGTCAGTATTAATAATACCCACCCAGGCGAAGTGATCGTTGGTGTTTGAAGTCGGCTCCAAGTTATCGATAACCAATCGTAAGACTAGAGAGTCAACACAGATAAATATACCACCCCCGTTTATATAGAGATAGGGTGAAACGGAACGTGGGATCAATGGCTATAAATTATAAAATAGATAAGTGTAATCTCGGTTAATTTTGGTTTATGTTTATTTAAGTAGATTTGAAGTATCGCTTTGGGTGTGTTGTGTTTTTGGAGGCCACGACCTCTGATAGGATCCAGAAGATACAATTGGTTTTAAAGGTTCCCGATACTGATCACATTTTTTTTGGCGAAGCGTTTTATTCCCAAACGCAATTGACTGAGTCATGGAGTTTCTGTTGACCTTTAAATGCACTGGACATTATTGGTATATACTCAAAATAATTGTTAGCATACAAAACTATACTTGGAATTAAACGAGCAATGAAGAGCCATTAATAGTGTAAAACATTGCGGAAACGGCTCCCTCTGAAGTGGCATGGTTTGTGAGAAAGGGGTTATTTCTCATTCAATAATAAAATACTTCAGACCTGAAGCTTTTTATAAAGCATCCGAAAGCACACCAATGAATTTTAGGGTGTTTTTTCTTTCTTTCATTATTCTCTTGCAACGTAGATGAGTACACCATATACACCAATTAAGAACACTGGCATGTACCCATTGCCTTAAAGACATTGGACACTATTGGTAATAATCTAAGACCAGTCTTCTCACTTGGTGTATCTCAACATATACATACAATAACAAACCTGTGAACATTTTGAGCACAATCGGTGGTCGAAGTTCTGAGATAACAAATGAAAGAAAAAAACACCTTTGTCACACGAAGGTGTGTACTTTCAGATGCTTGATTTCGAGACCTCAAATTCTAAATCTGAAGTCTCGAAATCAAACTCGTGGAAAATTATTTCTTTCTCGTTACTTCCGAGGGGGCCATTTCTCACAATGATTGCACTATGTTACCAATATTAAGGTTTTGTGCTAATATTTATTTTGAGTAATTACCAATAGTGTCCACTGCCTTTAAGCTTGGTTGAAATACTAATAACCATGTCCTTTTAAAATAAATATGTGTTTTGTGTTCTTTTCCTGTTGCCCAGTGGTTTGGTAACCTAGTAACGATGGAGTGGTGGGACGACTTGTGGCTTAACGAAGGGTTTGCAACCTACTTTGAGCACATCGGTGTTGACTTCGTACACCCAGAATTCAACAAGGTGGGCTGTTTACATTTATCAGATAAAAAATACAGTGATCGGGATTAATTGTTAAAGGTCAAATTGACCGTTGCATGATTTTTAATAGATATTGAGTCAAACCCAATGGCAAATTATATCGTTGTTTATTTTCCCCCATTTTCATAAAGACCCTATCTGTTGGGAAGATTATTTGGGGTTGAACACAGAAATAATTACCAGTAAGAGTGGGACTCTAACCAATGACCTCTTGATTAAAGGGTATAATACACTTTTTCCTTACAAAGAACACAATGTCGACAGATTTACATTAAACTTACACAATTTGAAGATTATGATAGTAGAAAGCTTCCCTTGAAACTTTACTTACTGAGGTGCTGTAGTTTTTGAGAAATGAGTAAAAGTAATAATTTTCGTCTCAGTTTTAGCATGTAAAAACGTATTAACCAGTTATGCTATGTTTTTTGTATAATATCATAACTGGTCAAGGGGATTGTACATGCTAAATGATACCAAAATGATTTTGTGACTTGTTTTACTCATTTCTCAAAAACTATACAACCTGAGTTAGTAATATTCGAAGGGAAGCTTTCCACTATCATTATCTTCAAACCCTGTAAGTTTAATGTAAATCCGTGGACATTTTGAAAAATGAGATAGCCCTATGTTGGCGGTCTCCCTGGGAAGCGGCTGAGGTTGTATCGTAAACCTGGGGATCCCTGGCTACACGGCAGCTTAGGGTTTTTGGCTTCTGACTGCACCCGCGGTCAAATATATTGACGAAATAGTGAGACTGCCAACGTAGGGTCAGAATATCTAAGTAAAGGGCTCCCTATTGTGTCAATATCTTCATTGGGGAAATGAGTGGATCGCAAAACCTGAATTTGACTTTCCAACCAATCTTTAAGTTAGACATTTAACAATAATTTATCAAAACCGAAAGCAACACTCACAGAGAGGTCCCAAAACACAATCCCTTCCAGATTAAATAAACATTAGGAGGCCGGAGTCCATTATCCCCACCCCAAAAAAAAAAAAAAATGTATACCAAGATAAATATAGAGGGTGCTTTTTTCACGGAAAACTACACATACAAAGGTACGGCTATCCAAAGGTTGTGGGACTAACTTGAAGTTTTTATGCAAATATGAAAGTTGCGTCGGGCACAAGTATAGATTGAGGGCGCGCTTGCCTTCATCTTAGAACAACCATATTGAACAATAAGAATTAATGAGACATAGCAATGTTGTTAATTTCAATTAGTAATGAGGATGCAATTCTGTTGAGAGTGAAGGTTTCCTTTTCAAGTCAAGCTTTGAATTCAGCATTTGGTGGAAAAACTATTATAGGCCACTATAACACAATGTCGAATTCTAAAAAGGCATCGGGACGGCTCTTAAAGGCAATTAGGTGTTGTAACGATTCGACGTTTCGATCCGTAAATTCGGATTGCCTTTATTACCCCCAGCTCGTACTGTTAATACTGATTAATTAAACATTTATAACAATAACATATGCGACTATTCTATTTTGCAGTTCGAAAGATACTATATCGACACTGTGAACGTGGCGCTGTTTTACGACAGTCTGGGTACCTACCCGTCCATCAGAGCACCAGTCTATGCTACAGATGAAGACATAGGCAATCAATTTACTCGCATTACGTATCAAAAGGTAGCACACTTTATATGAAGTCACATTAGGAGCATCATAATTAAACTACACAAAAACGTATTGAAAGAATGGTATCGTATGTAGATACCAAGTAACATGATCTTTCACATGTTAAGGGGCCCAGTTAAAGCCCAGTGGACACTATTGGTAAATATCAAAGACTAGTCTTCACAGTTGGTGTATCTCAACATATGCATAAAATAACAAACCTGTGAAAATTTGAGCTCAATCGGTCGTCGAAGTTGCGAGATATTAATGAAAGAAAAAACACCCTTGTCACACGAAGTTGTATGCTTTCTGATGCTTGTTTTTTAGACCTCAAATTCTAAACTTGAGGTCTCGAAATCTTGAGAGAGTGTGGGCGTATTCTGCGTGGAGCAATTCAACCAATCGAGGGCGTGCATTTTTATCGTTCTCGTTTTAGTTCTCGTTATCGGGGCCTGTGTGACCGGGCCTTAAAGGTTGGTAAAAACGAATCAAACGGCCCCTTGCCAGCAAATCCCCAGATTGTCCATGTCAAATGCCAATTTGTCTAATCCCAGTGTCCGTTTACAACCCCAGGGAGGATCTATCAT
Source organism: Asterias rubens (assembly GCF_902459465.1). Classification (NCBI taxonomy): domain Eukaryota; kingdom Metazoa; phylum Echinodermata; class Asteroidea; order Forcipulatida; family Asteriidae; genus Asterias; species Asterias rubens. The sequence goes on along the minus strand of NC_047064.1, from coordinate 17,863,664 downwards.
TTGGATGATGGAGCATTTCTTGACCCTCGAAGTCTTCAACCTAGGCATACAAAACTACCTCAAGGAGCGGGCCTACAACAACGCCAATGCAGAACATCTATGGCACGAACTAACCTACGTATGTATCATTTCGGTTAAAGTTATCTGGGTCGTTAAGAACATGGTGGCTTTTTTAATAGTAAAACAGCGAGTGTTGGAGCAAAGATGCCATCATCACGCATTCTTTGTGAAAGCGTTCGAAAGTTATATTATTTAAAATTACCAATTATTCAACTAGTATCTATAGTTTTCATCTTTCCGAGGAATAATGGTCACCGACGTCCGCAACAACAACAACACTGCCAAAGGTATTTTGTTGATATGGACGTTTTTGTTGCTGCTGTTTTAATCTGTTGCTTGTGTCTTTGTTTTCTCAATCCATTTTTTATATTTTTTTTTTCATTTCATTTTCAAAATGCTTGGATTTGTCAGGACAACATGAAAATCATAATGTTTTTAACGAATTGCATAAATGCAAAAAATCAACATTAACCAAGAACAAAAACTGTACAACAAATAAACAAACAAAACATGATCAGTGCCGTTTTTTAACCGATATACAACACCAAACAGGCCAGTAACAACATGATTTGAAGTTATGGTCGCAAACACCCTTAAAGCGCACACAAGAACATGGCAATAATTATTGAAATCACAATGAGCCATAAAACTCTCACGAAATTGATATCCCCATATATATTTTTGCTCCACTCTCGACTTCATTTACTACGTGCAGGCCGATAAAGACGTCGGGAAACACGACGTGAAGAAAATCATGGACACTTGGACCCTTCAACTCGGATACCCGTTGATTACTCTGACAAGAACCGGACAAGACGTTGTGGCAACACAGAAGTTGTTCCTGCAAGTCAACAGAACTGCTCAAGATGAGGAGTTCGGCAACCTCGGGTAAGGCTCTTGAAATTGTTCTTATTTCTTAATTTCAGGCGGAAATTTAACTCTGACCTTAAGTATGTAAACTGCGTCAACCATGGTATTTGTGAAAGTGTAAAAACAGTTTTGTTTCGTGATCAGTTTTTTGAATGTGATGACCTTGATACTCTCGGTCTGCTACTCAAATCGTTCTGACAATCTCTCTGTTTCAAATTTGTTCCAGGATGGTATGGAGGTCGTCCGAGAGTGTCAGGGTTATCCTGTTTCTTTTTTTTGCGTGTTTATATCCCTTGTTTTGTATTTTTGAAGTAATTGTTAAAAATCTTTTTATCTTCTCAATTTTTGGATGTTTTGAGGAAATAAATAAATAAATAAATAAATAATTTATTTAAGTAACTGGTATAATTATATATATATATATATTAACATTATTAAATTAGTCGGCCAACTTCCCTTAGATCCATCAAATCATTGAGAAATGACCGCGGGATGAGTTAGATGCCCCAGCATCAAAATGAACAATGATCACCGCCGCCGCAAGCACTAGGGATGTATCAGCCGCATTGTCGCTTCTTATGCAATACTTATGCAAAGTATATGCTCCACTTTCTAAACAAATTCTGAAAAGACCAAAAGGTAAGTATTGGAACAAATCGCTCCGTTGGCCACAGCTGGCCATCTGTCAGAGAGCATGGTTTATCGTTTACTAGAAATCCCGCCAGTTTAATACAACTTCTTTCTACATGTAGGAATAAATAGGGAATCATTTTATGATATGAACATTCAAATTCACGGTTTGACAGCAGCAAAATTTGACACTTCGTACCTTCGTACCTTTTGCAAGGTACGATGTTCTGGTTGTCTGGTTAAGAAGCTACTGATTGAACTTTGACATTATTATGGCGCAAAGGCCCCGAATTTCTATGCATTTATTGCTTAGCAGTGGGTTGAAGGCAACGAGTATTTTCGAAACAAATGTTTAAATTTCATAGTGTCCGAATGAGTTCCCGTTTTGCACTAAACGCTGTACCAAAGGTAGTGGTTTCGAAACCACTGATTACGCCGGAAGTGTTTCCAGGCTTTGCCGTATAGTTTAATCATGGATAGAGTGGGAAATAAATAGTTAGCGGTATGCAGTGTATAAAAGTGAAAACATTCAGTGGATAAATTTAGTTGTCAGTGCAAATGTCATTCATTTCAATTTTAACTTTACAGTTTTTAATTTTAATTTTTAACGAGTTGTAGTGTGGACCGTCTTTTGTTCTCAGGTCCACACTTCGTAAGTAGCGTTAACACACTTAAAGAAACGGTTAATACAAGTTATGTCTGGTTTCTTTTGTAAACTTACCATCTTCCAGAGAATGTTGGTTGCCTGTTATGTCCCCGTCAGAGCTGGTCTGTTTTAAAGTTGGACACCAATCAGATGAACAAACATGGTGGCCAAGTTTTCCCGATCCTGGTCGAAAACACACGAACACAAACCGTAAACGTTCACAAAAGTCCCCGCAACGATACCAAGCTTCCATTGTAGTCCACCCTGTGATGAGGTGATAACATTTCACGTGGTGTCGATGAAGAATTCAACCGGTCCGGACCGTCATTTACACGGCGTGTCTCTCCCGCAAAAAGACGGTGAATCACGTCAAACCTGTATACGTCAAGTTCCCTGGTCCGAGAAACAACTCGTCCCCGTTGTCCCCCGTGGTTGCCACTGTTGGCTCTCATTGGTTTATCTCCAAGCCGTTCACCTTTGCAGTCCCCGGTTCGAGCCTGGACCAGAGCCTTGCATGTTGATTGGATTTTCAGTCCCTACCTAACGGCGTGGGTTTTCCCCACCGGGTTTTTTCCTTAAATTTCTCCATGGTCTTCTCTATACAAACATTCGGGGTTATGTCTCCACTATTGAGACGTTTTGCCGAGTATAAGTTATTCAGATTCAGACTCATATTCTCCGAGTGAAATCACATAAATATTTGTCAATACACCAAGCTTCTGGCACTTGGTTAAATTCCAGTAAGCATAATTTAAAGAATATTTTCAAGACCGTTGGTGTTCCTTTTTTTACTTGGCGTTTCCTAGATGGCATTCCAATGGAAGTGGAGTACCGAACCGTGAAAAGATCAAGTGTCTGCAATGACACAAGAATTTGCAGCTGCTCATTGACAGCTAGTAGCCCTCGTGCAAAAAAAAAGAAAAATCCACATCTAAGTTGTTGCGTTACACGCTGCTATTAGGATTCAAACTGCCTCTAGACATCGGTTGTCTAGGTGGAAGCATCCTGCATTAGCAATGCAAAGGTCACGGGTTCGAATCCCACATGTGGTTTTGTTTTTCACAGAATTCGGGAAAGTGTATACAGTGTACAGTGCTCAGTAAACTCCGGTGTTTAACACAAGTGTAGAGACGGGTAACGTTGGCAATGGGTTATAAACGACATGGTGTATTAACCACCCTGCCCATTCTGTTGTTTTTATTCAGAATGGAGGTTCTAAAAAGAATCTGAGAAATTGTTTGCTGTGAGTTGTTGTTGCTGTTTTTGTGAAGTTAATACGTTTATTGTTGTTGTTTTAATTTGTTTTTCTTTCACCTATGAAGACGATCAGAGCATACTGGCCGAAACGTTGAGTCCTTAACCACCGGAACCAACACTGACTCTTTAAAGAGATCCGCAATTCTCTATTAGTTATACTTCCTCCAATATTCCAAATCATACTTCTTCTTTTTTTAGGAAGGGGGTCCCTAAGTTCCTTCTTTCTGACACATAATCGGGTATTCTGACACATATCAAGAATTAAGTAATTATTTTGTCCCTTTTGCTCAGGTATCGCTGGTACGTTCCATTGACCTACGTCTATAAATCTGGACCAGCTGATCAGTATGAAAAACCAGAGAAAGTATGGATGGAACCAGAGGACTATTGTAAGCAAGTTTGTTTTTTGTTCTTGAACAAAATTTCATTTCAGTATGATGTCATTAGTCATTTCAGAGTGACTTTGCGTTTGAACAGCCACCTCCAGTTTTTAGATCTCAAAACCTATAGCGTACTATATTAATTTATTGTAATAAATAGTTAGAGGCCTGCAAGTGTGATATTGATGTTAACTGAATGGAGCTATTTTTCCCGTGAGATTAAAGTGTGGTTTCGGGGACCGTTCGGTTGTTTTAATCTTCATAAAAATGTACAGCTATACACAATAAAACTGACATCATTTCAATAGTTGGTTGCGTTTGTGAGTTATCTCAACAAAAATCCGGAGCGAACGCGTTCGAACGTGTCCACACAAATTGGGAACATAAATTGTTACTTGATAACCTTATTACTTCGAAGGGAAATGTTTATCAAAGTGCTTTGGGCCTTATATAATCAAATACTGCTGCTAACAAACAAAATGTATTGCCATTAATTTTAAAGGAACACGTTGCCTTGGATCGAACGAGTTGGTCTTTGAAAAACATTTGAAACCGTTTGTTATAAAATGCATATGGTTGGATAGATAATTTAAAAATAGAGTATAAGAATCCACATAAAATATGCCTCTAAATTGCACGGTTTTCGTTTTACGTCGCCGAGAAACACGTCGCCGAGAAACACAATTTGGACTCCTTAAAATGGCCGACCGGTGTTAAGGCCTTCCGAGGCAACGTGTTCATTTATGAGGAGGGGGCCTATACGTAATACGTATACCCTTTTTTTTTACCATGTTTGCATCTTATACCGTCATCCATTTTGGAGGGTGAGCAGTTTGCATCACAGCTCATTTTCTATTTTGATATTAATAATTGCAAACATTCTTCTAATTGTAGCGTATTTTACTCTACCGGACGAGGCTGCCTCTGATGACTGGTACCTTGCCAACGCCAAGATGGTTGGTCTCTATCGAGTCAATTACGAAGACGACAACTGGCAACGTCTCCTGGACCAAGCCGCTACCGATCCAAGTGTAATTATTGATTACCTAGCTTACTTGTCGATAAATTGAACGAACATTACATAATTGGTTTTCGCTAACGAAACAGTTGCTGGCAGTGTAAGCAGTTTATGTTATCATACATACACTGACAAACCTGTAGAAGTTTGAGATCGATCGGCCATCTGGGTCACGAGAAAAACTGAAAAACCGATTACACATTATTTGCATGATGCGATTTTTATTTCTTACCAATTCTGTAACGTTCCTTTAAAGGGTTTTGATACATTTTATAGACTAAGTTTTTGGCCATGACATGAATCCCTATTAAAAGAAAATATAATTTACCTGTAGAAGTTTTTTTGAAGAAAAAAAATAGGTGAAAACACGCGTAGCAAATCCGTTGTACATGCTAAAATGATCTATACAGATTAATAAAAAAATACAGCACTTTTTTTTTATCCAGAAGACAATCATTGCATACTCATCGAAACGTCGAGTTAACCTCCGTGTCTTTTAAACCACCCTACCCAGCAAACCGTACTACCCTCCCACCAAGCGAAGTTTAAAATCCTACAGTTCTTTGAGAAAAATATGTCTTGTGTATCATTCATTCATGAAGGTGTTCATTGAAGAGAATCGAGTCGGTCTCATCTACGACACGTTTTACTTGGCGCAAGCTGAAGTAATCCCAAACTCCGTCTATCTGAACTTCTCCGCGTTGCTTGAGCCGTCTTCCAACTCGACTCGAAGGGCTGTAGTTGCAACATCCTCATATATCGCCAAGATGCTGCTGAGCGATGACATAAGACGATCCGTCTCTTCAGTTCAGGTAATTGACCCAACTTCATCCAATCTGCAGCCGATTTCACGAAACTTTACGCAACTGCGTAAGTCCACTTGCGCAACGTTTATGGTGCAAGTTGCTCCATAAACGTTGCGGAAGTGGACTTACGCAGTTGCGTTAAGTTTCGTTAAATCGGCCGCAGGACCTATAACCGGCCGGTTACAGAGTGCATCGCATTTAATAGGAACGCAACTTTGATAATGGCACATTTAGAAACTACTGGGCATGTACTATACAGGTGGGTAATTGCCTTCAAACGTGCATTGCTATAAAAAAGTTACACCCGCGAAAAAAACAAAACAAGAGAACAAGCTACCAAGATCCTACTCCAAAAAATTAACAATTGGCAAACATAGGTTGTGATGCTTTTATACACTTACTTATTAAAAAAAAAAGTTTTAATCATTCAATTGTTTTACCAAGAATGTAATCGTCTTTGACAGGCGACAGCGCTATACACACCAACATGCAAACACTTCAAAAACCCGTATTAAAACATGTATAATATAACAGCTATATGGTGCTATAACAGCTGTTCATTATTGTTCAAAATTGAGATTAATAATGCTAATCGTCCTCTTATCTTCTCAGACTTACATGCAGCGATTGGTGGAGCCCTTGTACGCCGAGTCTGGGTGGGATGCTACCTTTATACCAGACGTACAAGCTGCAAGGTAAGCATCTCGTCACGCTCTATTTTTTGTGGAGCTCAAAACAAAACAAAAAATGCGAGAGGAAAAATGTGTTATCCCCTTTACAGTGTAAAAGCATGAAGGCTTGGGTATCATCCACTAGGAGCCTGGCTAGTAGAGATCAGAATACACTACCTTCCCCAATTGTCACGAAGCATATGGTTTTAAAATTGCCTTTGCTCAAGTGTCGTGACTAGGATTCGAACCCACACTCTGTGGCTGACAACACCAGAGCTTGGGTCCGGTTGGCAAAAACGTGTGACTATAAAGTTACAAAACAACGTGTTTTTTGTGTACAGATTGTGTGCATTTTAGGTGACTTTTGTGTGTTTTATGTTGATCGTTGTTTTAAGTTTTAAACTTTGAAAATTATTGATTTATTTACTTTAGCGGACGTCAAGGAAAGAAGAGTAGAATCGATGTGACGTCAATGGCATGTTTCTATGGCAACATCCACTGTGTTTCCAAGGCAACAGAGATGTTCGAAGATTTTGTGAACAATCCGACATCGAACCTGTAAGTTTTGTCAATAATCGTTTCAAAAGTTCAGTGAAGATGTAGAAAATCTGGTCATAAATGGAAACAACTCCTCTGACCTTTGCGTTGTGAACCACGTCCGTAGGACGCTAATTTGGAAAGAAAAAAAGAAAGAAAAAAGAAAAGAAAAACAACGTAAATCCATAAAATTGGGTAATGGAAATCGTAAATGGGTGATGTAGTACTTTTGTATTAAGATGTGCACTTTTAAATAGTCTTGTGTCCGAAGAGTCTCTTTGGCGAATAGCCAAAGATGTTTTTCATTTTTACTCTTTGCCAGCCAGTTTTTTTTTATTTTTGTTTATGTCTCACGTTTCATTCTTTGCCACCAGAATTCCCCTGAACCAGAGGTCAGTTGTGTACTGTAGCGGCATTCGTTTCGGTGGCCAATCTGAGTGGGACTTTGCGTGGAACATGATGCAAACAACCAATGACCGACGGGAGCGATCTCGATGGGTAAGCGCCCTCACGTGCTCGAGGGACGCTTCACTTTTAAAAAGGTACATAAAGGCTTTATCAACTCGTAAGTCTGAGCCCCCCCCCAAAAAAAAAAAAAGTGAGATAGCAGAAGCAGGATACATTTGCGGTAATATTTTCAAAGACAAGTATCCCCACTAATTGGGTATCACAACATATGCATAAAACAACCAACATGTGAGAATTGGGCTCAATTTATTGGTCATTGTTTGCTCAGTTGAAGCCTTTTATTAATTGAGGAAGAAAATACCTCTTTCTCAAAAACTATGTTATTTCCAGAGGGAGCCGTTTCTCACAATGTTCTATACTATCAACAGTTCTCCATTGCTCGTTGCCAAGTAAGTGTTTTAGCTAACAATTATTTTGAGTAATTACCAATAGTGTCCAGTGCCTTAAAAGCTAAATATATTGCTTTTTACAAATCTTTGCAGCTATTTGCCCTTGGTGTTGGATGCAACCGTCTTCAATCGTAAGGATGCGGAAGTTATCTTGATGGGTGTGGCCGAGAATCCAGCTGGATACGGGGTGGCCTGGGATTTCATCCGCAGCGAGTGGGGAGCAATCACCGCCATGTAAGAGACTTATTTCTATATAAGTCCAATTCACAACATTTTCTTTTATGCAAGTCGCCAAATACACAATGCCTGAAGACGCTTCAAGGTGTTGGCTACAACAAGCTTTTTTTCCAGGGGCCGTTGCCACCTACTCATGGGGCTGAAACAGAGTTAATACCTTTACAGTCCATTCGGATGTAGGTTCAGCGGTCATCCATCAGAAGCCATGGCTGAAACAGCACAGAAAGCATTACAAAACCACCGCATAGAGCAAACTAAAACATAACCAAACAGCGAATTGTGTTTATATTATCAGCAAATGAACGTTCGGCATTCTTTTCAGTGTTTCCTCGGGATCACTACAGTAGGTCGATACCAAACGATGACCCTACAATTAGCACTCTCATTTATATTATTACTAATTAAACTTTCGACATCGTTTCCATTGCTTGAACAGGTTCAAGAGAAACCGTCAGCAGAACCTCGCTGACATTTTTGAAGAGATGACGTCATTCTTCAATACCCCACAGAGACTGCAGGAAGTAAGTATTGCAAATAATCCTGATTTAAATTTTAGAATAGACATCACCATGTAAACATAATTTATACACATTTTTATTTGTAATAATTATTATTGGTCTACTGTTGTAACATAATGTTATGTTTATACACCGTCAATTTTCTGTTGTACCGCTTTTCAAGGCAATACAAAGGCCTAAGCACGACACACCGCGCTTTTGTATATTAGGCCTATGTTGCCATCATGTTATGCAAGTTCAAACGAAGAAAAAAAAATAGCAATTAAGGTAAAACATCAAAAACTATGAACCGAAGTCAGATGAAATAAATATTTATATTTTTTTTTTGCGTCCGCAGTTGTTGGAGTTCGGCAACGACCGTCACTTCGGCGGCATGCAGACGGTCTACGAGTCAGCCATCACCACAACTGAGGTGAACATACGGTGGATGACAAACAGTGCAGAGCAGACCAAGCAATGGATCGACTCGCGCGTTTATAAACAATGGTAATATCGGATACAGGTTTCCATTAGCACCTCGTTTTTATTTTAACAAGGAGAGCAACACATCTTAAGCCCCTTTCACACGACGGCAGTTTAGCAAGGGTCCCTTGCTTAATTTTAGCTTGGTTGCAAAATTGCACCTCGGGTGAAAGGACAATGTATATATACTGTTCATCATAAGAGAGTGCAAAAGTTGAGGTTTCACTCTGGGACCTCGGACAGTTCAAACCTAGTTGCCCTTTTACACAAAGTGTTATTTGTAAAAAGTCTACAACAAAGCTCAAATTAAGCATGGGACCCCTGGTAAAATGATGTCGTGTAAATAGGGCATTAAAAGGGAAAGAAGCAGGTTTTAAACAACATTACTAAAATGTTGTTATTATTAGTCTTATAGGACGGAAATATCTACCATTATTAGGAAACATTTTAGGCCGACTTTTATTATTATTCTTTTTTAATTTTGAGACCATTAGTGACACGCGAAGGTTTAAAATCAGCTGTGGTGCACCCAGCAGCCACTGCCAGAAACACCCGGTCAATCTTCCTTCTCTTTAAGGTATGACTGGTTCCATCATAGTCTAAACTATAACAAAAATAAATCCCACTGATGTAGAAAATCCATTTCTACGGACTTGTACAGTTTTCTTTGCTTTTTTACCCAGTATTAATCCGAAGGTAACATTATGGTTTTTAACGTCATGGTAAATTAATTTAATGTTTAATACAATTTTGTATTTATGGTAGATTAAAAATGAATGTTTATGGAATGATTATGTAGAATAATGAGAGGAAAGAATCGCTGTTTATGATCTTTCTTAGGATCGTTACTAATTGAGAAGAAAACCAAAAATTAAACCAAATGATAAAAGACAAAAAGGGCGATTTTTGTTCTGTTTTTATTGTGCGCCACAATCGTGTCTTTCGTACATAAAATAGATTTGTGCAGATCTAAGCCCGATGTTAAAGACACCAGACACTATTGGTAATTGTGAAAGACCAGTCTTGACACTTGGTGTATTTCAACATAACATGCACTCAATTACAAACCTGTAAAACTAGAACCTATTGGTATTCAAAGTTGCGAGTTAATAATGGAAGGAAAAGTGAACTGTCTTTCAGATGCTTGATTTCAGGAACCATTGCTTGTTACCACGTAAGTTTTTATGCTAACAATTTTTTTGAGTAATTACCAATAGTGTCCACTGCCTTTAATAAAGTCAAAGTAATGACCGATAGGTCACGCCATTCACCGATGTGTTGATTAAGGGTTAAACAGTGTAATTTACACTTACACATAATTTACACATTGTTTACAGTAAACAATTTCAAAACCCTGCTTCCCGAGAAGACTTGTATCAATTACAAACATCCTTTAAAAATCCTTTCAAACCAGTTTGAGAGTCAACCTGACACAGAAATGGGTCAAGCTAAGTCCAAATGCGTGATACTGACACAGAAGTGGTCAAGATTACTCCAAATTGGTCACACTGACACAGAAATTAGTGAAGCTGACTTCAGATGGGTCATATTGACCCAGAAATGGGTCAAGCTGACTCCAAATTGGTCATACTGACACACAGATGGGTCAAGCTGACCCAAACTGCGTTAGGCCTTGTGGTATCCGCGTCATTTATGACCCACCCAATAGTTTTTGAGAGTGTATTTGAATCTCAATAATGACAAATAAATATTCCCTGACCTTAATAATATACAACAGCCTCTCGGTTTCATTTCTACACGAGAGTGTAGCACCACCATGTTAAGTTTCAAACCCACAATGATACAAGCACCAAGTATCTTTAAAAGTATGTCAAAATACGTTAAAAAGGCGAAATGAAGGTTACAAAGGTGAACAAATCTGGTTACAAAAGTAAAGTGAAACAACATGTCAACTCAATTTAGTTAAATGATCGTTGGGTAGGGGACTAAATTAAGTCTAATAGCGCAATTGAGGGACCATGGTTGCTCAATGAGTTTTTATGATCCCGAGTTCTGACTAGTAAGTGATCTTCTCTTTAAGAAAGTCGAAAACAGTTATTCTGATATCGACAACAGTTGCCTGTTTACGTGACACCAAATTGTTCTTTACTGCTCCTTTACAGAATAGAAACTTGAATTACCCTGTCTTCTTTACATAAATAAGTTTTAATTGTCAGTAAACCTTTCAAAGAACAAATACAATAGAAAATATATACACCTTTTTAAAATAGTTACACACCACACCAAATTTCCACTGTATATGAAAAATATACATGCAAGTGCACAAGGCGTTAGTATCAAAACAAAAACACCACACAGTGAAAAAAATAGCACAAACTTCCCTGTAATCCATATATAATATTAAAATATCCGAACCGCAATATTCAAATAAAAGGGATGTATGTATCCTCATGATCATGGTACATGTATCCTCATGTACCTTATATTGATGCATAGACAGTATTGCCAAGTTAGTCGAAGTACTGCAGAAATGTTCATAGCTATGTAGAAAAGCAGTAAAATACACGTCCATAGCAATGTACCTTCAATTGATGCATAGAGAGTATTGACTAGTAAGTTAAGCATTGTGGAAATATCAATATTGCTATACCCTATATTGGTGTACACAAAGTCTAAGTATGCCAGTAGAAAAGCAGTCAAATATAACTCCCTGGCAATGTACCATCAATTGATGCGCAAAGACAATATTGGCAATCCAGTAAAGGGAAGCAGGTTTTATCTTAATATTACGGAGTTATATATACATTGATACATTTTCTCATGATAGTATCGCTATTTAATGCCTAGTTGCTGAATTCTCAGCCGGATACCTGTACACAAGCACTAACATGTCAAAGCACCAGACTAGTTTTCCCCAAGCCTCACTCTGGTTAGCCAGCACCGAATGAAAGATACACATTAACTTTGATATGACACTTGTTTGTACAACTTGACGTTTATCAATATCTTTTGAAGTCAAACAACTATTGAGTAGACTAAAATTTGCTTAATTGAACCACAACAATACCTCAACCAAAAATATATAAACATTAACCCATGAAATTAAATTTCGTTTGGATCATGAATACAAATACGATTATTTTATACACAAATTTGCATTATGTTTCCCATAAATGTTAATTAATTAGTCACTTATCACATCAAATCGCAAACAGAAAAACAAGCTACTAAAACCCGCAAATATATCGCTGCTTAAACAGCAAATGTTGCTTAAAAAGTTTGTTGCTGAGCAAAAATAAGTACATTGTAGGATACCAGTATACAAATGTTGCACGCTGTGACGGGGGTCCATGGTGTTTTGTACACCCGAGGGGGGAAATGGCACCCGAGGCAGAGTGTACATCACTTTTCATGTTACCCGGCCCGTCGAGCCATGTAACATGCGTTTTTGTTGCTCGTCACATAATTGGTTCTCGACCAATCAAACTTCACAGTTTGTTACCGAGGTATAACAATCACAGATGGTACATAAGACGTGGTATTTAAGCCGGTATTACAGTATGCAGTGGTGATGAAATAGAAGCCATCCTAAAGGCCCTTCTGTCATCATCAAAATTCCACTTTATAAAAGTAACCTTTGTCTCGATTGTGGTTGATTTTGTGTTTGTTTGTTTGTATGTATGTTTGTTTGTTTGTTTGTTTGTTTGTTTGTTTGTTTGTTTGTTTGTTTATTTTAAGTTATTTTACACACCAAAAGACACAGCATGAGTTAATCCTGAATACAGCACCTTGTGCTATATAAGAAGCAACTTTTATTATTATTAATATTTTTAATACTGTCTATACAAACTGGTAAGTGCGTGATTACCGTAAATGTAATTGTAAAAATTTAGAGCACATTTCAGAAGAACACAGTGGCAGTGTCCAACTTGGTGGCTTCAGCTGTGACTCTGGCTAAGGGTGTTGCCAAGGGCAGCCTCAGTGATGACTCAGTGGACTTAATGATTCAGTTCTGTTCAAGGTGTAGGGCATGAGGGGAGCGTCTCATGTTTATAACTAAGGCGGGAACAAAAAATTCAAAACATTGTTCATGCACACATTACGTAGATATTAAAGCACCAAAACATATCATAATATGGGCAAGCTGAAAAATTTAAAAATGTGTTCAAATAAAAAGGAAAACCCTTTTTAAGGTTCTCAGTATTTCCTGACAAAAAAAAGGGAAATTGAACATGGTTGGCAATTAAAGAATGGTAACAGCCAACCAATTTCACCGGAGAGACAGGGCTTTCATGGGTAGGGTAACAAATCTCAAGGAGAAATTCCTTCAACAAAAGGAAACGGCGGGTCCTTTTTAGAGGTGGGTTTAACTGATCCCCATCGCAGTGTCTCCATCTATAATGGTTCATTTGGAAGCCGAAATAAATTTTGCCTAAGATGTCCTTATATTGAATTGGGGTCACAACCTTTTGGAGATCACTTGGAGGAATCTGCGTCGCTTGGTTTCAGAATAAACCTATACGGATAAAAAGAGAGAAGTTGAGGCTGTTTATGTTTTACGTATACAATGGAGATTGCTCCTGATATTGTTTGTGGCAGACATTCCATGGTATTCACTGCACAGCAGTCACAATGTGGGCAGCCCTTTGCTATTAAACAGCGGCTACAGAATGCTCAGATAAATATAGTTGTTACATTTTTGTAATACATGCAGTCCAAGGGAACAGAAAAAACATATAACGAGTCTCGTACCTCACGTTAAACCATGGTAAAAATCTTTTTTCCCCGAAACACTCCAAGCCAAAATTCTGAAAAATGTGAGGTCAAACAAACCCGCGCGACAAAGGAATCGTGATGTCATTAGCGGCTATTTGATGTGGAAAAAAACGCCTTCAGTTTGACAAAGCTGGAGAACTGTGTTCAAATCCAATTATGGGAAAATCGCCACTGACGTCAAGGGGTCATTATAATAGATAAGCAGTTTTTTACTCCTGCCTGAAAAAGCTGCGTGGAGAGGTGCATTTTTGAGTTGAATTATTTATTACCTAATGAAAATTGACTTGAATTATTTATTACCAAATGAAAATTTTAAGCGTAAAATAGTTATACATGTAGATCTGTATCTACAATGTCTGTTTGGCCAAAAAAGGGTAAGAGTTAAAATATTGAGATTATCCTGTAGCCGCTGTTTAAGGTACTTTGTATCGTGAGGAAACCAGTTCGCTTGCTACACCAGAAACGCAAAGTTTTACCCCACTCTTCAATTATGAAGTTTTCTACGTTCGTTTACGTGCACTGCCACAATCCTTACATGTATGTCCCTTCCACAGGATAAAGGACATTTTTATAATGTATTTTTCTCAGGACACAAGTGTCATAACCAGTACTAGAACCCACACTCTGCTGATCAGCAACACCATAGTTTGAGTTTTCGGTGGTCTATAACCCCCTCGACCATAAAATGCCACATTAAGCCGTGTTCGCATTGGACTAACGTTTTACCGAGACAGTTGTTAACATTCCAAAAGGGGAAACTTACCAGCGTCCACACTTGAAATATTGACGTGGGTAAACTAACCAACACGATCGGTAAAACACATATCCACTTACTTAAGAAAAACGCAAGAGGGCGCTATCACAGTGACCTTTGACAGGGGTGCATGACAGCGAGAATGTATTCAGTGCAACTGAGCTTCTGTCCATGTACACAATGTACGATGTACGATGTGTCATCATGCAATCATGTGGCTGCAGGTAGATTGGGGACCGGATGTGGCTTTTTTACCGGGACGGCTTTTACCCGATCGCGTTCGCATTGGACTTTTCAGCTCGGTTAAACTAACCTGGTCAATTTAACCGGGCACCTTTGGCTCGGTTAAACTAGCCATTCGGGTCAGGTAAGTTAGCTGGGAGAAAAACTTCCTGGGCTGTCCGCATTTGGACTTAAAATGGGTAAGTTACCCATTGGCTCGGTTAGTTTAGCCAAATTAAGTCCAATGCGAACAGGGCTTTAAAGGCAGTGGACACTATTGGTAAATATTCAAAATAATTATCAGCAAAAAACCTTACTTGGTAGCAAGCAATGGAGAGCTGTTGATAGTATAAAACATTGGGAGAAACAGCTCCCTCTGAAGAAATAAATTAATTTTCAACAAATTTGATTTCGAGACCGTAGATTTAGAATTTGAGGTCTCGAAATCAAGCATCTGAAAGTGTGTGACAAGGGTGTTTTTTCTTTCATTATTATCTCGCAACTTAGACGACCAATTGAGCTCAAATTTTCACAGGTTTGTTATTTTAAGCGTGTGTCCAGTGTCTATAATGATAATAAATTAACAGAGAGCAGTTATATTGGCACTCACCATTCCGTTGTAGCTTTGCTGAGATCATAGTCCAAAAGCTTGATATCAGCCTGCGTAGTAAACACAAAGATATTAATTTAGGAGATTATTCAGCATTGGACAAAAGGACAAACTACTTATCATTACAGTCAAACCAAATAAAAGTAAAACATTCCTAACCTTGTGACAGAATATAAAATTTCAATAAACCCAAAGTGTTTTAAAGAGAGACACATATTAGACGACAGTGCCAATTGGCTCGTTTTCCCCTCAATGATACCCACCTGACCAATCACAGGATCCGATAGAGAGATGAAGCGAGAGCTGTCTTTGACCATTAGCTTCAGAGTGCGAGTATTGACTTCATTGGCTGCTATCATATATTCAACACTGTGGAAGGTACATGTTATTCAATAAGCTTCAATTCAGTTTTTGTTTATTTAAAAAAATACATCACCAAATAAAAAGTCAAAGGCTTAAGCAATTTACTGGACAATTGAATACATTAAAGTTTGTTAAATACAAAATTGAGTGAAGAAGACAAACAAAAATATTGAAAGCAGCATTTAAAACAAAATAATAATAATACTGATGGACACAAAATTTACAAGAGAAGAAAAACAAGTTGTTATCAAACAACTGCAGTGATGTGGAACTATCAGTCAGTTAAAAGTACAGGTGTGTATTAAGTTATAAACTATGAGGAAAACTTACAGAGTACAATTTTAAAAGGATTTTGGGTCAAGCAAAATAAATTTACAAGAACCAATGACCTCCAGATTAAAGTAACAGTGCAATACCAACTGAGCTTTCAAATGTGGTAAGGGCGGTCTCCCTAATTTGTCAATGTATCTTTGATCGACGGTGCCAGTCAGAAGCCATACAACTATAGCTGCAGTGTAGCCAGTGATCACATCAAAGTTTATACTATAAAACCTCAGCTGCTTCCCACGGAAACCCCCAAAATAGGGCTAGGTAGCTCACAACCCAAATCAATTGAAAACATCCAGACAGCAATAAAAAATCGTCAACATATCTCTGCGCTGTATTGACTTTACAACAGGGATGACAAAAATGCTTCAGTCTTGTCCTTACACCGTTGTATATAAGCACAATATTTTATTACTCAGTACTTCCCCCGAGTTCTGTGGAAAAAATCACAGGCATTTTACTCGGGTGGGATTCAAACCCACGACCTTTGCAATTCTAGAGCAGTGTCATGCCAACTAGACTTGAATTGCAAAGGTCGTGGGTTCGAATCACACCCGAGTAAAATGCCTGTGATTTTTTTTCCACAGGACTCGGGAAAGTACTGAGTATACAGTGCTACACACATCGGTGTATATGGGTAAAAACCAAAAATTGATATTCTTTATCCCCGATGCAAACTTAACATCTACTCAACAATGACTTATTATACAAAACCACAAAGAAGTCAACAAGTGGTTTCTCTACTCACGTTTCATCATAGACAGGTGCATGGGTGTCCTTGATCTCCTTGGTCTTGCGTTTACTGGACCTGGACTTGTCTGGAAGGAGGTACAACCTCACATAGGTATCTGGAGCCTCGTTTGACTCTTGACGTTTAATCCCTCTGTAGAAAGAAAAGTATGAAATGACGAGGTAAATGCAAGTCTGGATTGACTGTGGCAGCACTAATACCGTGTCCCATTGAATCTTTTCTTCCGCTGCCACGCGAAAGGTTACCGTGTTTGGCTTTGGTGTAATTCTACCATGCGTTCCCAAATGGACTTGTATTTGATCTAGGGGGGTCCAAAAAAAATAGGCTTCTGGGGGATCTCACGACCAGTCCACAAACCAAGTTTGTTTTTTTTTTGTTTTTTAACTGTCGTTTTAAACCTTGCAGGGTCGTGGCCATGCGATAAAGGCCCTCGTCTTCGGCTCGGGCCTTTATTTACATTCATTTCAGTTCACAAACATTTAGTTTTATTGCTGCCCTCAGTTACACGTTTTAACAAAGTTTGTCAATTATATTCAATTATGAGTTTAAAGTAATACAGAGTAACTTAGAATATGAACAAATTGAAAGTTCACAATGATTTAGATAGTTATATATATTAAGAAGCTTAACGTAGGACAACAACTAGGTTAAGGAGAAGCAGAGGCTAGGAGTTGATGCGTCAAGTCCTTCTGGAAGGACAAGGCAAACACTATGCCCCCTTTGACTTGCTTTGCCGGCGACGGGGGGTGATAAAATTGAAGTGATTTAGAACCTCTCAAAGATTACTTACTCTCCCTTGTGGATGACGACAATAAGTCGATTCTTTGGCACACTGTATCTCAGGGTTACTTGCAGCTTTCCCAGTGGAGCCTCCTCACTCTCCCTTTAAGATAAAAAGAACATAACAAAATACAAGTTGTAAACTTATTTGAAAGTCTCCTCTGAAAGTCGCTGCATTTAATACCTCTTACATTACATTTAACCCCTCTACCTCGGCGGCACCAGACCTGTTAATCTGGGGGGGGGCAAGAGGGGGGCAAACTTAAATTTAGGGGGGGCAAAACAAATCTATAATGTAATTTTTGTACTGCAGAAAGGATTGATTTACCACTTTGGCGGACTCATGCCAGTGTTATTCTTAAGTGGGGGTATTTCCTGGAAAATCTATCGACAAAACTTTCTAATATCCATTTTAACTAACTTTTGTATTCACTCAAGAAATAAGACTTTGCACTGTGTGCACGTGACGTGTTGAGCGAACTGCGTGTACAATGGCTGCTTGCGGTTTTGGGCAGACAATGCATTTCTATTTATAGCAAGTTCACAAGCTTGTACAGATAAATAAATCCACATTTTATTAACATGCCCGCAGATGGAAAGTGTATTGGGCTTTTTTGATGGTGCCAGCTCATTATAATGGATGAAATTGAGTTAATATTTCCAGCGCAAACAACATTGTAACAAATTGGGTGCAATGGTTTGGGAATAAACTCAATTTTGTCAGCTTCCTGGGGAGTATACCCCTGAGCTGCCGTGGCACTCCAGTGGCTTTTCTTACACAATACCAACCTCTTCCCTCACAGGAGGTGGTACCCATTTATACCCCTGGGTGAAGAAAAGAAATTATAGTAAAGCATTTCGCTCAAGGACACAAGCATCATTACCGGGATTTAAACATTGACTCTGATGATTTAACCACCAGAACCTGAATTTGATGCTCTAAACCATTCGGCCATGACACCCCACTTGCTCTAAAGGTCTTCTCCCTAGTGCCTTCAACTTTTCCCGACTCACTTTGAGTGTTGAACCAGTCGCCTGCGCAGCTCGCTCTCGCTGACTGGCTGGGCAACTCCGATGCTCTCCGACAACGAAGCACTGTCTGACTGGTTGGGCACCGCCGACAATCGCTCCTTACGGGGGCTGCGCTTGGGCGACTGGGCGTCATCAACTGATGTCTCTCTGAAGACAGACGACTGTCTCTGAGGTTTGACGTCCAATGTGTCAGAGAGACCAGATTCCTCCTCAACTTCCATGCTAATTTCAGACATCTTATAATAATAATAATAATAATAATATTGAGTTTTCATATAGCGCTTTTTCACTCCCTACGAGTGTCTCAAAGCGCTTCAAGATATTACCCCTGGTCACTGGGCCTTAATTCACTCCTTAAACCATCTCAGCTCCCTGGGGAGTATACAGCCTCGTGCAACAAATGCCCTACTCGGCTAAATCAATCACAAGAACCATCTCTGCCCTCACAGGTACCCATTTACTCCTGGGTGGAGAGAAGCAATAATAAATAAGTGTCTCGCTCAGGGACACAAATGTCACGACCGGGATTCGAACTCACACTCTGCTGAACAGAATCAGCAGAGCTTGAATTCGGAGCTCTTAACCGCTCGGCCACGACACCCCTGGGCAAAAAGAGTTTAAGGCGGATTTTAAAAAGGAAAATTGCCTTTAAATCACTCAAAATCTTGCTGTTTTGGAATGTCAAAGTGACATTTTCTCAACTTACCAACATAGCTCTAGGATTTTTTACTTTCAGGGCCTTCTTACGTTCCAATCCCTGTTTGTGAGAAAGTTTAAAATATATTAATTTCTTAGTTTTACCCATATATACAGTTTAAATACTCACTCAGATTCCTCTGATCAGTAAATACATTGATTTAAATTAAAAAATTAAATTTGATAATTCAAATCTTGCTCTCTCTCTCTCTTATTCTTCATGTAATGTGCTAAAATAAAATCCTCTCAAAAAATTAAACATAAATAATAAATAAAAAGCAAAACAGGTGGCCAAATCTTTCTTTTATATTCACTCGGTTAGATGATGTTCGGTTAGACTGGCGCGATGATGATAAACAACTAGGAAAGTAAAAGTGTCCAAAATAAGTGTTGTCAACAATTAAAGACCTAGACACATTTGGTAATTTAATTGTCAAAGACCAGTATTCTCACTGGATCTATCCCTCATATGCGTAAAATAACAAATCTGTTAAATTTGGGCTCAATTGGTCATCAAAGTTGCAAGAAAAATAAATAAATGAAAAACAGTCTTTCTCAACTTCAAATATTTTGGGTGAGAAATTTCCTCTTTCATAAAAACTACGATGCTTCAGAGGGAGCCGTTTCAAAAAAATGTTTATACTATCAACAGCTCTTTGTTGCTCATTACCAAGTAATGTGTTATGCTAATAATATTTTGAATAGTTACCAAACATGTCCAGTTCCTTTAATAAACACTGCTAGGGGGTCAATGTAGGAGGGATATGAATGTTATTGTTCTAAATAAATTTATCATATATATATATTTGTGACATCCAAAGATAAAACAACAAACAGCTTTAAATAGTTGAAAGGGTCAATAATAATAATAATAAAAATTAAATTAAAAACTTGTAAAGCGCTATCTACCTACATGTAAGACTAATCAGTAAATACAAAATTATGTAAGGTGCCATTTACATGTATCTATGACCAAACATATTCTGAGGTGTTAGGAAAAATAGAGAAATGAAGGAAAGCTAACATGTACATGTACACTACTTAGATGGGCCTAATCATAGTATAATAATATTATGCATTTTCAATGTGCCAAAACAATCTTAAAGGCAGTGGACACTAATGGTAATTTCTGAAAATAACTATTATCATAAAACCTTTCTTGATTACGAGTAATGGGGAGAGGTTGATAGTATAAAACATTGTGAGAAACGACTCCCTCTGAAGTGCCATAGTTTTCGAGAAAGAAATAGTTTTCTGTGAATTTGATTTCGAGACCTCAGATTTAGAACTTGAGGTCTCGAAATAAACCATCTAAACGCATACAACTTCGTGTGAGAAGGGTTATATTTCTTTCATTATTATCTCGCAACTTCGATGACCGATTGAGCTCAAATTTTCACAGGTTTGTTATTTTATGCTTATGTTGAGATACACCAAGTGAGAAGACTAGTCTTTGACAATTACCAATAGTGTCCACTGCCTTTAAGAGATGTTCAAGGCACAGAGAAGCAGAGACAATGTAATCAAAACAATACATGTACATATATCCAGTGAAAAGAAAGCAGAAAAAACAAGGGCATGTACATGTAATTAAGAGCACATTAAAGAGGAAATGTGCACACTATAACAACAACAACAAAACAAGCAAATAAACACAATATATGTAGAATCATTCATAAGCAATAAACATTACAAAATAAAAACACACAAACACTGTTGGACCAAGGAGTCACAAGATAAAAGGCTTGGAAAAAAGCCATCAAGTGCACAAAGTGCACTCAGTACATTCCCGAGTTGTGTGAACAAAATCACAGGCATATAACATGTACTCGGGTGGCATTCGAACCCACCACCTTTGCAATTCGAGAGCAAATGTCTCACCAACTAGACGACCGAGATTGGTAGGTAGCTAGAGGCAATTCTAACCCTACAAACTGTACATGTATATGGGTGACCCAACAATTTAATAGATGTTAAGTTTGCACCTGGGGGATAAAAGAATGTTATTTTGGGTTATCCTTACACAGATTTGCTGATCCTCTGGGTAGGTTTGTTAGAAAATTTTGTGCACAAGAGCATGAATAAAGCATATGTTTAGCCCCTCTGGGACCCGACACCCCCCTTGCATATGTGGAAAAGTCCAGTCTAGGATATCAATGACTTTGACCCCCCCTCTCCCCCCCCCCCAAAGATGACCTGTTCTGTTACTCACCCTCATGCACATTCTCAAGGTGATGAAGCTCTGGGGTCCAGACCCGTCCAGTTTGAAGGGTTGCTCTAACACCATGCTAGGAGCTGACAGAATCTGTTTGATTGGTAGAGAGAGCATTCCAATGCACTTGTCTTTCCTCTTGTCAATTACCTGAAATCAAGCAATTTGATTTGACATGGTTTATTAAAAACAAAGACCATGACAGAGCTATAATTGGTCATAACAAATTTTGAGATGAAATTAAAATTGGCCACTGAATCCGTTTCAGACAGGTGCGACTCTGATTCTGAATTAAGTCTGAAACAGTAAGGAGTAACTTGATGACTAGAAGTCGAAAGATCGACTGTTGCAGTCATTCAAGTCCATATGAGCGCCTTGGTTTCAGTAAGTGTTATGTTAAGTTTGCCTGTCTGAAACAAAAATATATTTGGGTCAACCTAGAGTTGCTCTTTATCTATTTGGTTCGGCGCCTGTCTAAAAAGGGTGCTACGTACCTCCACTTTGAGATTTTGATAGCTCGGAGATTGGACCAAGAAGTTGAACACCTCTTCCCACACCGGTGAAACCGTCGCATTTTGAACCTGCAGGGAAAGCACATATTAATAACAGTAATAACAATGAATATTATTTATAAAGCGCCTTTTAAAAAAGTTACAAAGCGCTTCTACTTTTTTTTGGTTAATAAACACATAAAATAATTATAACTTTGCTTAGCATAAAAGCAAAAGAGTTTTTAACAAGATTTCGAAAGATTCAATAGATGAGGCCTGTCGGATGTGAAGACGTAGATTGTTTCATAAGTGTATATGTACGTGCGCTGACTGTGAATGCTCAGTGTCCATACTGCATGTACATGTAGGTGCGGGGTGCAGGGGACAAGCACAAATGGGAAGAGTAGAAAAAGCACTCAAATAATACACAATTACACAAGCTTGTACAGTGTATACCCCTGCAACTGTGGACCTCCTATTGTCCCTCCTTTAATTATACTCTTAACTTTTTTGCAACAGCTCCCATCGGTTTTGGACACATTTCCTAACTGTGGGCCTTTTCCGAACCATGGACTTTGTTGTCCTCTTTTGTTATTTGTGTATGTACACGTAGGTCCCCAGTTTGAATGTGTATATCTACTCACGCACCCACCCAAACAACAAACTTAGCTTGATGGCATCACATAACAACAATGATTATAATAACACCATTTATAAAACGCCTTTTCCTAAAATTGCAAAGCGCTGTGAGAATGACCAGAAAAAACCAACAACAATGTGAATGAAATCAGAAACCAAGAAAGAAAACACGACCAGAGGTCAAGCCGCAGCATAGAGCCGAAGAAAGTCCCGCAAAAGACGAGAACGTGCAGGCCAAACCGGGCGAGAATTACTGAATTACTAAAAAAAAATGTTTTCAGCGACCTTTTGAACATGGTAACGGAGCTAGAACATTTGTGACCCGCTACGTGAAAATGAGTCAGATGTCGCCCAATGCATTATTACAAGTAATGGACAGTTTAATAAAAATAAAAAATAAATTATTTCTTTTTACTTTTTAAGTGATATATTTGCATGTTGAACCTTTAGAACACTTACTTTTAGGTAATAATGCTATAAATACAACAATTTTGTGACCATACGCATGTCTAGTTTGTATCCTTTTGCACGAAATAGTAGTTTAAAACATCACTTTACTTGTAATTCGTTTTTCAGAAAAAAATATGAATTGGCTAATTTCAAACGGGAGTAACTCAGCAACGCAATACACCCCAAGGCTAAGACATACATGTACATGTATACCAAATTACTGCTGTTGGTGTGTTCTTTCCAGCCATGCATATAAGTTATCTTTGCTGCAGCAGCAAGCGCATTACACGCAAACATTATTGAACCGTACCACTATAAACGAAGCAAGGAATGAGGCAAGTTTATACATCTGTCGCTGCTGCTGCATGCATGCGCGATGCCAGGAAGACCACAAGCCGTAAACTGGGCCAGTTGCTGGACGGCAATTTATTGTTTAGTTTTTAGGTGCCGTTTTTTCATGAACGCCGTACGTGTGGATCCGCGATAATAACAATTACAAAGGTAAACTGACATTGTCTGACTAGAGAAGAGGGATTAGAGAAATCTAAATGTATACCCCCAAAAACCTACCCCCCGAATTTTATAGCAAATTTACATCGAACTTGGAGACCACAATTTTGAAAGGAAAAAAAACGGAATTCCGGTTTAAACCGGAAGATTCTCATGCCTGATATAACTCAATCCTTGAAATGTCAACATCTGACTCATTTTCACGTAGCGGGTCACATTTGATGGACAAGCCACAAACTTTAGTTTTGGAAGAATATGATTCAAGCAACCACAAAACATTTTGCTTTTTTTCTGTTTCAAACCAACCTGACTTGTCTTACTGTCTCTCTCGACTGACACATTGACATAGGGATGTGGCAATGCGGACGATCGTGTTGAGACCTGTAGAAAAACAATACAAAATAAACACCCTGCTTTACAGAAAATAATAAATAAATAACTTTCGATTTAAATAGCGCCTAATAACTAACACTTAATTCTCTAAGCGCTTTACATTAGTGCCCTGGTCAAAGGGCCAATAACATCCCTTTTTAATGTTTCTCAGCTCCCTTACATGTAGGAATATACAACCTGGGCAACAGTTTATATCGCTCCAAAGGCTTTTTCATTCACAATATCAACCTCTACCCTCGCAGGTACCCATTTATTCCCCTGGGTGAAGAGAAGCAATTATAGTAAAGTATCTTGCTCAAGGACACAAGTGTCACGACCGGGATTCGAACCCACACTCCGGTGAAAACGCACCAGAACTTGAATTCGATGCTCTTAACCACTCGGCCATGACACTCTACAAAAAACCCATAAGGGAATGGATGGCAAATTAAATCTACAATGTTCACTGCACATGTTGTGTGATGGTTTTCCTTGATGCATATACAAAATGCTTCTATAGCCACCGGGCTAGCTCATTGCTAGTAGTAAGACATCTGCTCTAGCAATGCAAAAATTGTGGGTTTGAATCTCACAGATTGAAAGGCCTGTGTTTTACAAACTCAGGATCGGTGTAAGGGTAAAAAACAAGCTCTATTCTTCATCCATGATGCAAAAATAACATCTATATATTGATCGTTAGGGCTGATTAAAAGTAATGGAGCTTACCGGAAGCTCTTTAGCAGAGTCCAGCTTGACGATCAAGAGGGCAGAAGAGAAAGTGGAATCATCCTCTTCATCGCTACCTTCAGCTTCCTCTTCTTCATTGTCGTTCAAGTCCATGCGCTACAGCAACAACGAGAGAAGAAACAGGAGTTACTTTCAAAGATAGAAAAAGCTGTATTATTCAAGGCAGTGGACACTATTGGTAATTACTCAAAATATTTATTAGCATAAAATCTTACTTGGTGACAAGAAATGGGCAGAGGTTGATGGTATAAAACATTGTGAGAAACGGCTCCCTCTGAAGTGACGTAGTTTTCGAGAAAGAAGTAATTTTTCATGAATTTGATTTCGAGACCTCAGATTTAGAATTTGAGGTCTCAAAATCAACCATCTAAACGCATACAACTTCGTGTAACAAGGGTGTTTTTCTTTCATTATTATCTCGCAACTTCGACGACCAATATTGAGCTCAAATTTTCACAGGTTTGTTATTTTATGCAACTGTTGAGATTCACCAAGTGAGAACAGTAGTCTTTGACAATTACCAATAGTGTCCAGTGTCTTTAAGAATTAGTTTTTGCTAAAAAAAAACAGTTGCTAGCGGTGTAAGCACTTTATGAAATCTCTTTTCAGAACTGAGAAGTATCAAATTCCAAAAATCTACTCTCTTTTTGGTAGTAAAAAAGTCCCCCGAATGCCAAAAAAATCTACTTGGGGGTAGTCAGGTAGTAGAATACATAGCATGTGAGTCCTCAAGATAACATGTATTCTACCCAGCAATAGGTATACACGTGGTGGTGCTACATATGGCACATCCAATAAAGATAGATTGTACTGTACCTCACCATGCAATGTCTTAAATCCCATATACTACAAGACTATAGGTTCCGAAAAGAACCTGTTCTGCTGTTACATGTATCTCTCGATAGGGAAACAGTGGGACCTCTTCTTTCAAATCTTTATTCTACTCTGAGGTCCGGAGGATGCACTATAACTATCCCTAAGAGTAACTGTAAAAATAGTAGACTTGCGGGTACAACCAAGTAAAACTTGCGGGTAAAAATCTCTTTTTGAGGGAGTGTTGACTCTGAAAAGAGCCGGTGTGGTCTCGACGTTTCGTACAGTATACTCTGCTCGTCTTCAGAAAGCAAAGTTTCCAGTGTGGCAGGAGATCTATTCCCCGGAGATTCGGTCCCCCATAAACCTCCTTCAGCTCATGTTAATTTCTCATGAGGGGGATAAAAATCTCTGGGGTACAGATTTTCCTACGACACCAGCCCTTTGCAAGACCCATAGTACAATCATATGAGTCCGTCCTTACTCTACGGTACAATTGACGAACACATTAGGAAAACCTCAAAACATTACACAAAACAATTCTCACGAGTGCAACTGAAATGTCAATGGGTTAATAAAAATGTTGTCATTACATAAAAGGTATACAAATGGTAGAACACAGTAAAGAAAACGAGAGGATTGTGAAAGTCACAAGAATCAAACAAGAAATGGAACATTAACGAAAGTGGCAAACTTTGGGTATCGGACCCCTTAGACCTTTGAATTATATGTTTGAGAAAAACCATTCAAATTTTGTTGTTTTTCTGCATATATAATAAAAGAGGAGGTGTGAGCAGATTTTGTTTCCAGATTAAACCAACCAGCTTTTAAAGGCACTGGTAACTACTCAAAATAATTAATAGCATAAAAACTTACTCGGTATCTCGCTACTTTGATGACCAAGAGTTTAAATTCTCACAGGTTTGTTGTTTTGTGCAATGGTTGAGATACACCCCAAGTGAGAAGACTGGTCTTTGAAAATTACCAAAGGTGTCCATGTGTCTTTAGCTTATATCATAAAGATCCCCAAAAATTATACCATGAATGTTATTTTGAGCAGTCAATCACTTTGGATGACCTTTTTCCCCGGATCATTTACAATTTTAATTATTGTGTACTTGTATGAAGAAAAAATTTAACGTTGTCTTGGCATCCAATGTGGTAAAAATTGTACAGAGATGTATTGGTCTCTATAAACAGTAAAACCAAAGCCCCTTCCACACTACTCGGGAAATCCATAGAAATAAAAATAGAGCAGTTTGTTGATCACAACGAAAAGGTCTTGCACCAAGACTAATAGTAAACCCTGTCCCCTCCACCCTCTGCCATTCATGTGACTAAATGTAACAAAAACAAGTAAATTCAGGTGGCGACTACACTTGACCGAATAGTCTAACCAGAAACCATAGAGCACAGGGAGATTGACTACATGTACATCGACCATGCACTGGAGCATGGACAATTAGGTCAATGCGAGAGCTACATGTGTGTGTAGGTTACAGTTTCAGGTCTAGTCTAGTCGCTCACCCGAACTTACTCAATGATGACCACAGAACTGCATCAGAAAAATGATTAATGTTTAAAACAGCACAGAGTTCTCTCGGTGTACAGTGACAGAGACAGATCTACAAGAGGAAAAACACAACTCTACTCTCTAAACTCGAAAAACAGATGTGATGAGATTAAGCAAAATGAGTTGTTTGTCTACCCAGTTTATTTTTCATACATTTGAAAAGAGAATAATGTATGCATTACTGCTGTTCAAACTCCATGTTGATACCCATTTTTGTTCAAAAGTTGTGAAAGTAGAAGTATCAAGAAATGTGAAAGAATAAAGTCCGGGGTTTAAAGTCAAGAATACATCAGCACATTTTATTTCAGTGCTAACCAGGAAGAAAGTTCCCAATATAAAATAAAATATATTTTGGCATTTAAATTTCCAAGAAAAATATTTTTGAAAATGTTCACCCCTGGTGGCCTGTTTTGACTTGTTTCTCCATACTTTTCTTCCCGGCAAACGACTCATACAGTTTGATGACATCACAAAATCATGCAAAGATATTAATCTAAAACTAATGAAGGAACTCTGTCAACAAAAATAACAGCGACAAAACAAAACTAGTTTCTTGAAGGTCCAGGCGGGTGAGAAAATCATCTCAAGACTGACTCAGGGAAGACAAGGAATCAAAAACCATTTGGAAATCTCTTCCTCATAGCTGTGCCAAACACAGCAATCGTACAAGACATTTTTATTCAAACGGGTGATCGTTGAAAGGCAAGATGAATTGAGCGGAGAGATGTCATAAAGATGGTTGTCACGGCAACATGCATATTAAAGTCCCTACCTCTTCCATCTCCGCCTCTTTCAGTTGCTTTTGAACCTCTTCCTCGCTCTATGAATATTCAGCAGCAGTGTGGATAAGAGTCATAGTTATGTATAAGCAGTGAAAAAAATCATCAACAGCCATTGGGGAGAGATGAACTCATGAATATTCAGCAGCAGCATGGATAGGATGCGTGAATATTTATAAGCAGTAGGTATCATTGGGAATGGGTATTGATTAACAAAATCATCAACAGCCAACAGGCCAATGGGGAATGATGAACTTATGAATATTCAGCAGCAGCATGGATAAGTTGCGTGAATATTTATAAGCAGCAGGTATCAAAGTGAAAAGTTATTGATGAACAAAAAATCATCAACAGCCAATGGGGAGGCTAACTCATGAATATTCAGTAGCATTTTTGTTTCAGAGGATTTTTCCGTCAAGGGAACTCGGCAAACTTTCTCAAGGGCTATATAAATGCCAAGCTGGCAACTGCCAATCTCTCTCATATAAAACAATAGTATAACGTCTATTATTACTATTTGCACAAATCAAGAACTTGTAATTCAGTAACCAGAGGACAATCTAGTCATTGTGTGAAATCAATGGCAGTTAGCTTGGAGAATTCGAACCCACATCCTTGTGATTGCTAGTCCTACAGTCTGTTTCACTTGACCACAGTGAATTCCTTGACAACTGACTGCTTAAAGTTTAGTTTGGCAGTTGCAGCCTGTTATCTAGTTAAAAAAACTACTGATGTGATCCCCATCTGCCCCCCCCCTCCTTAGAACACAAGTCTACTGTTACCTCGTAGCAATTTTTTCTTGACTCTGTTAGCGTCAGCCATGTCAGCTCCAGATGGATGTCACCATGTTTAATGTCCTGTAGTGGTAGCCACTGCATTCAACAAAAGGAATTGATGTTAAATTTGCATCAGGGATAAAGAATATTTATTTGGTTTTTAAGGCCAGGTCAGACAGGCCCTGATAACAAGAACGAAAACAAGACCGATAAAAATGCCACCACTTGGACACTATTGGCAATTACTCAAAATAATTATTAGCATAAAATATGTAAAACCTTACTTGGTATCGAGTACTAGAGCGCTGTTGATAGTATAAAACATTGTGAGAAATGGCTCCCTCTGAAGTATCGTACTTTTTGAGAAAGAAGTAATTTTCCACCAAATTTGATTTGAAGACCTCATAATTGAATTTTGAAATCATTATACCCACAATAATGCTCATTTGGTTGACATGAATCCCAAGCCGTGACACTTGTGTCCTTAAGCAAGACACTTAACCATTGCCTCGTCCTTCGGATGGGACGTAAAGCCGTTGGTCCAATGTGCTGTGTAACACATGTAAAAGAACCCAGTGCACTAATCAAAAAGAGAAGGGGTTCGCCCCGGTGTTCCTGGCTGTGGCTGCTGTATGCCCCGTAGCACATTGTAAACCGTTATAAGGTGATGGTAACTAATTGGGTCTCATAATCCATCACTGCAATAACCTATCTTTCTGAAAGTTTGTATATACTCAGTGCCTTGAGTACCTTGTTTGGTAGATACGTGCGCTATTATAAGACTTCGATATTATTATTATTATGATAAGCAGAGCCGGAGTCATTGATCTTGATTTTATACTTACAACATCGAGATGGCCGACCTCGTAGATATGGTGAAGGTTTAGGGTGATTCTGTCAACAGAACAAAAAGCCCGGTGAATGCAAATTTGATGCCATAACTATCCTTTCACGGCACTATTCGCTATTCGCACTGCTTCCCTGCTTCAAGTATTCGTTGCAAATTTTGTGACGTCAACATTCGCTTCGCATTCACATTCACAGGAAGTAAATGTATGAACCAGGCTTAACTTGTGTAATTGTTTTCCTTTTGTGTACATTAAGAACTCTCCACCCCCCCCCCCCAAAAAAAAAAAAAAAACATAAAAAAACCATAAACTAATCTTACGTTCCAAGGTAGTCGTCTTTCCCAATTCCGTCATCTTTGTCGTAGACGTCAATGTCCATCATCTGACCGTAGCACTGGTACACGATTGCCTGGAACAAGTTGAATAACACACAATTGAGCAATTCATATCTTTGCTAGACAGATCAGCATCACATTGACTAATTGTATTTATTTTTTTCAAATGGAGAAAAAAGCCAGCGTGTACTTACCTCAAAGATTTTTTCCCAGACTGGGTTTAGCGTCTTCTTTATGGCCTTTGTCTTGAATTTCTGAGAGCCAACTGTGTGATTAACCAGAATAAAAACGATGAAGATTGCATTCGTTTCAATGAGAGATAAAAATATTTAGATACTTGAACATCAGTAAAATAGAACTGGTCTCTTGAAAGGACAAAACCTTAAAATTCCATCTTCAGTAAATATACCAGAACATCAGATTAATCAACAAGGCCGAGCGGTCAAGCTCACTAGATTCAAGGTTCTGGTGTTTCTGAGTATGGATTTGAATCCCCAGTCTTGACCCTTTTGACAGACTGTGGACAGGACCAGTGGCCTAACAAAGAGCGGGGCCTTGAAAGAAAAGGGCAAACAAAAACTTGGCCAGAGAAGTGCCCTCGTCGAAAAAACAGTGCACCCCCTTGTGCCGCACCCCTCAAAGTTACCCAAGTTACGGTGCTAGACTCTGCCCAATAATTGTACAAATTACCTAATTATCACTAGTATTTCTGTGAGGTTGGTTGGTTGGTCATCAAGCTATTTGTAGACTTACCTCTCACAATGCAATACGGGTCGGACTTTCCCTTCTTGAGAATTCCAAAATCTGCCGCAACAAGATCCTTCGCTTCGATCACATGAATTCGCAAAACACCCTGACAAAAATAACATTCACATAATAATAGTAATATTAATAACACAATTTCTAATATTACGCATTTCACAATAAAGGTCTAAATGCAATTTACATTAGTCCCCTGGTCATTTGGCCAATAACATGCCTTTAATCTTTCCCAGCTCCCAGGGGAGTATCCTGGGAAACCATAGCACTCCAAATGCCGGCTTCAACTTCTGAGAAACATTCGCAGCGAAAACAGCTATGTGACATAAAAAGTTCGCTTCGCATTCACAAGAAGTATGAACCGGCTTTGACCACTACAGCTTAAGAGTGATGCTCTAAACCAATCGGCCATGACCCAGATGGCTTCTGTCTTACCTGTGGCATTGGATACTTGAGGCTACTGATGTCCACATCGTCGATCAGCTTGACCGGCAATCTGTTTGGCAGGACCAGGAAGTTTGCCAGCTGGTCCTCTAGAATGGAGTGCAACACGCCGCTATAAAAGGAAGAACACCAAACACCAATGATAAATGCATTGAGAGGGAGATATAAGTATCCAGCAGTCCTTCACCAATCTTGAACTCTTGGTGGCAGCAGATACCAGCTTCGGTGGTACCTGGACTGTACCACCTCGCCTAGCCATGGGTTTAAGGGTTGGGCTTAACAGCGATCATCTGATCAGTCGCAGGATTTTTACTTTGCAAATCGCTAGTACAAAAGAATGCTGGTCAACTCGCAGTGTCTGCTGCCACAGCCAAGAATTCAAGATCGGCGAAGAATTGCTGTACACTGTATTTGATAAAACTCTCTTCAGAAGAATGAACCACCTTGGTCAAACAATGACAGGCCGAGTCTCAAGACCTTTTAACGGATGAGAATAAAGACAGTTTCAGCGAGGATTTCCCTTTCTCTTTTGTTAAACTTTTCCTTTCTCAGGAAACAAATGCTTTAAACCACAAGGGAGACTGACTGAGTAATTTTTTTTAATGATTTGGGGTCGAACAAAGAAAATTTACTAGAGTGGGACTCGAACCAATGACCTCCGGATTAACGTGCCGAAGCTCTACCAACTGAGCTACATGTATCTACATTGTAGCCCCACATGTATGTTGGCGGTCTCCTTATTTTGTCAATATCTTTGTTCGGGGTGCAAGACAGAAGCTATTCAACCTGTAAGTGCTGTCTAGCCAGGCATCACACCCAAATTTGGTTACAACCTAGGAAGCGGCAGCCAGGGAATCACCTTTCTTTGTTCAAACCCACCCAATCAGAAATTTTGTTTTAATAGCAACTTGGC